>NW_026112201.1:0-62500 GCF_024679095.1 Eriocheir sinensis | reverse complement strand
AGAGGGGGAAGAGGAGTACATCCCACACTCTCTCTCTCTCTCTCTCTCTCTCTCTCTCTCTCTCTCTCTCTGAAAGAAAACAAGGAAGTAAAAGAAGAAAGAATGAAATAGAAGAAATTATAAAAGATAGAATGAAAAGAAGGCGAATGAAAAGAGAAGGAAAGGAGAGAGAGAGAGAGAGAGAGAGAGAGAGAGAGAGAGAGAGAGAGAGAGAGAGAGAGAGAGAGAGAGAGTGTCAGCTGTCCCCCCTTCTCCCCTTCTCAGTCAGCTGAAAAGGACACACCATCATCATCTAATAATGATAATAATAATAATCATAACAATAGAAAAAAAGTAAAAGAAAAGAAGGACAAGAATAGCAAGAAGAAAAAAGTAGGTAGAGAAGTAAAAAGAGGGAGAGGAAGAGAAAAAAAAGAGGAAGAAATAGAAAAAGAAGAAAAAGAGGAAGTAGAGGAATTGAGAAAAAAAAATAATAATAATAATAACACTCACCTAACCCATGATGTAGATGTAGTTCTTCTTTTTCTTCTTCTTCCTGTTCTTGCAACATATACCTATATAATTAAATTCGTGACAAATATTAACTTGATATAACCGCACGCACACACACGCACACAGACACTTTCACTATCACCATTATCTATTATTATTATTATTTTCATCATCATCATCATTATTATTATTATTATCAGTTATAATTATTATTTTCTAAGATATTTCTAACTTATTTGCATATTATTTTACCTCATTTTTCCTTATTAAATTTTCAAAGCATTTTCGAACAAATTTTCACATCATTTTGCTTTAATTTATTATAATTTTCTAAGGATTTCCTAACATACTTTCACATTATTTTACCTTATTTTATTTTTTTCTAATTTTCTAGGCATTTTCTTACTTACTTTTACATTATTTTTAACTAATGTTTCCTTATTATTAATATCCAAGCTTTTTCTCATTATTTGAGTGTAACTTTATATTTTTGACCTTATTTTTCCTTTCTATTATTTCTAAGCATTTTCTAACTAATTTTCACATGACTTTACCTTACTATTATTTTCTAGGCTATTTCTCACTAATTTTCACACGAATCTTACTTCATTATTATTTTCTAAGCCTTTTCACACGCTCTTCACCTTGTCTTTTCCTTGCTATCATTTTCTATTTTTTTTCTTTAATTTTCCTTTTCAACACACGACTTCCCCGCTGTCTTGCCCTCCACCCTCCGCTTTTCTCTTTTTTCAACCTTATTTTAGCATTCCCACGCGTTAAGATTGGCACTGTATGATCTATGCCACCTCCTCTGTCTTTGTATGGCACTGCGGCACTCTGAGGAAACGCAGTTTACTTTAAAAATGGAAAAAAAATATCTGGCGCTGAAGCGGGGTGTCAGACATGACACCCCGCCATTTTCACTTCTCTCATCTTTTCTCTTATTTCAATCTTATTTTAGCCTTCCAGGGGGTTATAAATGGCACTGTATAACCATTGGCACCACTGATTTCTTTCTATGGCAGCACAACATTCCGGGAACACGTAATTCGCCTAAAAAATGTACAAATACAAGGTTGAAATTTCCCCGGGGTGGCACTTTCCCTCCCCTCCACTTCTCACCCAATTTTCCGCATGATGTAAGCTTTTCCAGGGGCTGGGATTGACACTGTATAATCTCTGGCACCTCTTCTTTCTTCCCTGGCACTGTGGTTCGCTGGCACAGCGTAATTTGTCGGAAAACGATAAAAAGGATTTAATATCACGGGTCGTGCGAGCACCATCAGGGACGCCGCGCGGGAACTGATGGGGACTGAGCCGCCGATGGTTCTGTACGCCGAGTCCACGGGATTACAATAAGCAAAGTTATAATTATTTTTAACTATTATTGATGTTATTATTATGATTCATGGAGGGAAAATAAGGAAAAAGCTGTTATTAGGCCTTTAGAGACAGGTGATGTGCGAATACGTATTTGACAAGGTTTTCATGGGCGTTGTGGGCATTACCAGGGATAGTTTTATGACCTTGGTGGTAGTTTGACCTTTCCACTTTACTGTGAACTTTAAAAAAATAGTCAATAGATACCGATTGACCTCTTTTCTGGCCTTTGAGAATAGTTAATGTGAGGGGCGGAGGCGTCTGAGGAAACACATTTGACAAGGCTTTAGTGGGCGTTGTGGGCGTTTCCAGGGGTAGTTAATGAGTCTGGTTGTAGTTTAACCTTTCTTCTTCACCCTGAGCCTAGGGAAACAGTTATGAGAACCCGTTAATCGACTTTTTGGCCTTTGAAAATAGTTATTTCGCGAGGCGGAGGCGCCCTGCAGGGAGGCGGGTGGGCGGGGCATCTTGTAAGGGTGCGTCACCCATTCATGTATTACTCAACCTATTTATTCTATAGCCACGGGAAGACCAATTACTTGCTCTCCTAGGCACACAGCTTCCCTATGTCTAAAGAAACACCTCTATCACGCCCAAAACGAATAAAATGCAGCAGAAATTCCACAAAACCGCCCACAAGGGAAATAGATGAAGCGGTCACCAGCCACCTCACAGCGTACTCCCTGACCTCTGGCTAACCTTTCGGAGCTCAGGAACGCCCTATTGACAAGGCTTTCGTGGGCGTGTCCAGGGGTAACTTAATGAGCCTGGTGGAAGGCTAACCTTTCTTCGTTACCATGAGCCTAAGAAAACAGTCCATAGAGTGCTATTAGACTCATTTTTAGCCTTTGGAAATAGTGGATATGTTCGCCCCCGCGGCCCGCCGTCTTTCTGTCATGTCGAGCTCGGCCCCCACATAAGCACATTTGACAATGCTTTTCATGAGCGTTGTGGGCGTTTCCATGGGTAGTTTGATGACCCTGGTGGTGATTTAACCTTTCTTCCTTACCCTGAATGTGCAAAAACACTCATGCAAACCCGATTGACCTCCTATTTGAGCTTTAGAAACAGTCGACCTGGTCACCTCCACCGTCCCTGTCTTCTCGTCTGTACCCAAGGACCTGCCGGGCGGCCATATACGCCCATTTGACAAGGCTTTCGTGGGCATTGTAGGCGTTTTCAGGCGTAGTTTGATAACCCTGGTGATAGTTTAACCTTTCTTCTTTACCATGAACCTGAGAACACAGTCAGGAGAACGCGATTAGGCTCATTTTTAGCATTTAGAAATAGTCGACGTGGTCACCCGCGACGTCTTTGTGTCTCTTCCTGAACCCGTTGGCACCCACGTATGCACATTTGGCAAGGGTTTCGTGGGCGTTGTGGGCGTTTCCAGGGGTAGTTTGGTGACCCTGGTGGTAGTTTAACCTTTTTTGTTTACCCTGAATGTGCAAATACTAACGAGAACCCGATTGCCCTCCTATTTAACCTTTAGAAATACTCGACGTGGTCACCCCGCCGGCCGTGTCTCTCCTCGCATGGACCCAGTGACCTGTACCTGAACCTTACGTCGCCCAACTACTCCCATTTGACAAGGCTTTCGTGGGCGTTGTGGGCGTTTCCAAGAGTAGCTTAACAACCCTGGTGATAGATTAACCTTTCTTCATTACTCTGAACCAAAGAAAACAGTCAATAGAACCTGAATAAGCTCCTATTAGACCTTTAGAAATAGTAGACGTGGTTACCCTCATAGCGATGACATAATACCCTTATACAGCGCATGCTTGCCAAAAGGGGGCAGCACATAGCGGGGCATGTTTATACTTTTTCAGAGGATCCTTATTCCTTATACTTTTGACATAAGCTAATAGAGTGACTATGAGGGCTTAGAAATGGCACCCTATAGTTGCCAGGAGTCGCCACTGTAACCATTCCCAACCCCTCATAGCCCCTCGGCAACCACACATAGCCCCCAAAATCCCCACATAACCCCACATAACCCCACAAAACCCACATACGCACATTGTCATGGTTATATTTTACTAACGAGACCAGAGCAATTTTCATGCTAGGAGCGGGGGTGTCATGCGGTGAAATTTCCCTAAACCTATTATAACCCACTTTCAAACAGGGGTGTGGAGTCGGAGTCGGAGTCGAGGAGTCGAGGAGTCGGCTACTTTTGGCCGGAGTCGGAGTCGGAGTCGGAGTCGGAATCAGAGTCGGAGTCGGAGTCGGAGTCGGAGTCGGAATTGGAGTCAGAGTCGGAGTCGGAGTCGGAGTCGGAGTCGGTAAAAATATGAGCGACTCCGACTCCTTTACGTGCTAATTTTTTTAGTAAAGATTTCACTTCATGGAGATTCTTACAAATTGGGAGAAATTGACGTTTTGGAAGATATGTCCAATCGAACAGTCTGCGGGAATATTGGTATTTTTAATATTTTTTCATGCTTTTTATTTTGTATTTTCTTGAGGATATACCTTAAGGAAGGAGGGCGGTACATGCCGCAACAACCACCCTGACAACAGATAGTACAGGTATCCCTTTTGCCATATTTTATGGTGTTTTGCATGAGCTAATGTGTATATTTAATTCTATCATGGAGGATAATTGCTAAGTGATATCCAAGGATGGTAAAAAAAAAATATATATATATATATATATATATATATATATATATATATATATATATATATATATATATATATATATTTATATATATATATATATATATATATATATATATATATATCATACTGTAAAAAAAAACAGGTCGAGTCAGGTCAGAGTCGCAACCTTCAAATTTCCTGGAGTCGGAGTCGGGTCGGAACATTTAAATTTACTGGAGTCAGGTCGGAGTCGGAGTCGCAACATTTAAATTTACTGGAGTCGGAGTCGGAGTCGGAGTTTTGAAAATCCGACTCCACACCCCTGCTTTCAAACTCACACAACTCCCCCACAACCCTGCGTAACCCCTCCCCAACCCACCACAACCACATATATAAGCCCTTGCCAACCCCTACAACCCCACTTGACCCCAGCACACCCCTCCCTCAAGTGTCTTAAATGTATCCGGTCATTTCGCCCACATGCCATTTCGCCACACCACGGAGTCATTTCGCCCACAAGTCAATTCGCCCACACTATGGAATCATTTCGCTCACATTATGGAGTCATTTCGCCCACAGGTCAATTCGCCCACACTATGGAGTCATTTCGCCCAAGCTTACCGGTGGTTCATTTACCTTTCACTTGTTTACCGCGCGTTTCGATGGGGTATATTCATTCTCAGCATGTCACCAGTGAATAGGCTATTGTGCCCCAAAAGCTTGAACTACATTTTTTCAGTTATCGTAAATTACCCGTGTTTCTCTGGGACTTGTAACAATTACACTTCAATACAATGAGTAACACTGTTGTTAATAAAAATGTAGCTGATCATTCTCGTTGTTTTATTTATCTGTAAACGAAAGAAAATAATGAAGTGAAGAATATACGCTCTTTGGGATGAGCATGTAAGACGACGAGGTCATCATATCAACTGCTGAAAGCTTGCGCTCATCTCAATGGCCCAGTGTGCAGCTGAATCTTGTATACTTATTTTTTAGTAAAGGTTATTTAAGTAGGTTTTAAAGGTTTTAATTCTATATTTATATTCGGCACAGATTTAATAAACTTACATATAGCTTTTCTTTTTTAATTCTCTATTTACCACTCAATAAAAGCCCCAACAAGCCTTCTACTGCTGCCCTGGTGGATGGTGGTGGCCTCTCGAACTACACACCAATTACATGGTATATGACTACTCCAACAATGTAGACGCGACGTGGAACCTTGTTGACTCTTACATGTGGGCGAACTAACTCTTACATGTGGGTGAAAATTAAGTCTTGTGGGCGAAATGACGTGTGGGCGAAATGACCGTAAACCGTCTTAAACAGCGATGGTCCGCCCCTGGCTTCCCTTACTCCCACCCCTCCCTCCTACCCTTCTCCTTGACACACTGTAAGGTTGAATGACACTGTGAGGATAACAGACACTAAGGTTGACAGACCCTGTGAGGTTGACACAGCGAAGTTGACAGACAATATGAGGTTGAGACACTGTGAGGTTGACAGACACTAAGGTTGACAGACCCTGTGAGGTTGACACAGTGAGGTTGACAGACACTGTGAGGTTGAATGACACTGTGAGGGTTCAGACACTGTGAGGTTGACAGACGCCATGGTTGACCCACTGTGAGGTTGAATGACACTGTGAGGTTGACAGATACTGTAAGGTTGAATGACACGGTTTGGCTGACAGACACTGTGAGGTTGACAGACACTGTGAGGTTGAATGACACTGTGAGGGTTCAGACACTATGAGGTTGAATGACACTGTGAGGGTTCAGACACTATGAGGTTGAATGACACTGTGAGGGTTCAGACACTATGAGGTTGAATGACACGATAAATAGAAGATTACTGAACATATCTCAGCACTAAAACAACCCTACACGACATAATAAGGACCGGTACAGCCTTAACATATGGAGAAATGTATCCGGTAGTGAAGAATGGCAACACCCTACAGTTTCCATACTTCCAAAATTAAGCTCGAAGAGGCAATAACTGTATGATAAACAGAACACACAGTATGATAAACAGAACGTTGATTAACATATCACCAAAACAAACATTAGCAACACTAGCATGGCCGGTAAAGCCTCAGAACGTGGAGAAATAATATGACAGCTACTCGATCGACCGTCAGCTGGCGAACCCAATGACCCGTAACTCGCACCACGTAACACAGTGATAGACAGCTTCAGGGGCTCCTAAACTAGTACAAAACTCGTCCATTACAATACCTAGGCTTTTATTTAGCATAGAAAGACACCGGGAATACTTAAATCTTATAGTAACTGCCATCAGCTGGCGACCTCAATGACCCCAAAACTATACGTCACATAACTCAATGATAGACGGCTTCAGGGGCTCCCACACTGGTACAAAACACGTCTGTTGCAATACCTAGGCTTTGTTTAGCATAGAAAGACATACTGAAGCGTCAAATGCTCATATACACACATAAGGAAAAAATGGTCAACTTGTGGGAAACGGCAACACCTCCTACCATGTATACAGGCTTATACCGTGCTTTGTTATCACGCAGCGTGGCTAACAGTATACTAGTGAAGATATTTGACCGCTGCAATACTGAAGAACAACAACACAACGATCGGTATTGCCTAAAAGCAGGAATAAATATATCGGCTTATGGCACCCTCACGCGGCACCCAATAAATTATTCAACAAGACTTTGGGCCCACGGCAACACCTCCCATCACATATACAGGCTTGTACGGGGCTTTGCTATCCCTCAGTGTGCTTAACAACAGACTGAACAAGATAACTAACCACTTTGATATGCAGGAACAACACTGCAATAACCGCTATGGCCTAAAAATAGGGTTAAATATATCCTCACATGGCACCCTCACGCCGCAACACACGATTCGTACCCAAAATATGCAAGTCGACTCGGCCAAACGGCAACACTTTTCAACACAGGTAACGCTCTCACAGGCCTACGAGGGCGTATATACCTGCACAGTGCGGGGAATATTACATAACTAAGCCTATTGTACCAGGAAGATAAACATAAACCACACTAGAGTCCCCGCCATGGCCTGAAAAAGGGAGAAATATACACTTGACAGCACCTCCACATTCTCTCAATCAACCAGGCAGAATGAATGGCACCTGGCCGCATCGGGCGTACAGCCACTCCCGTTGAGGCCTATACTGGATCCTAGGGGTGCTGTAGGCCTATAAATCAACCTCAAGATAACTCCTGTCGCCTCAATACGCGATAATGGAAACTTTAACATTCCAAAAATTACATCGGGTTGCGTTTTGGGGTTGACCTTTTGACCTTGAGACCCGGAGGAAAAGGAGGAGTTACGTTAACAATGGAGGTAAAATTAACATAGGAGTGTTTCTACGGCTATATTGAGTCTATATCTATGTATATATTTACCTATCTGTATGTCTATCTGTCTAACTACCACTGCAATGACCTCGTTCTAGCTATTGACCATTTCTTGTGTATTTGCCCGTCTGTCTGTCTGTCTATCTGTCTATCTATCTACTTATCTATATCCGTTTATCTGTTTGTCTATTTATCTATATCTCTGCCTATATATCTATCTATCTATCCCTGTGCAATAACCTCAGTATCTATTGGTTTATTATCTGTTATCATGCAATAACCTGTGTAAATCTATCTGTCTGTCTAGCTATTTATCTATTCTCTTCATTCTGCCCTCTCCTCCTACTCCTCCTCCTCCTCCTTGTTTCATCTTTTCTTTTTATCTCCATCTCTCCCTCTATCTTCTCTTATTGTTTCCTCCTCCTCCTCCTCCTCCTTTCATCTTTTCTTTTTATCTCCATCTCTCTCTCTATCTTCTCTTATTATTTCCTCCTCCTCCATCTCCTCTCATCTTGTCTTTCTTCTCTTTCTCTTTTCAGTTTTCACTCTTCCGCTTCCTCTATTTTCCTCTTTTCTTCCTCCTCCAATCCTCCTCTTTCTCCTCCTTCTCCTAGCTCATACATGTCGTTTGTTCAATATATACTTTCTCCTTCTGTCTGGGTATATGCTAATTGTACCACTACTACTACTACTGAAATGCCTGAATTTTTCTCTTTACTATACTCCCACACGACCACTGCGTGTAACGAAACACACGAGAAATTAATCCAGACAAGGGAAGTTTTGCCGGCGCCGGGGATCGAACCCGCGACCAGCGTAACGGGAGAGCCGCTCCTTTACCAGTCGGCCAAAGAGGTACCTCCCTGGCTAAGTGGGTTATGGGAGGCTCGGCCATCAGGCAAGTCGTGTCACTACACTACTACTACTACTACTACTACTAATGATAATAACAATATTAATAATAATAATGGATATGAAACATTGCTTGACTGTTTTGCACGTTCTATTTTGCTTTATTTAATTGGACAGCAGATAAAGACATGGTAATTACAACCAGGTAAACACACACACACACACACACACAGATTGAAGGAGATGGACTTGACGACACTGGAACAAAGAAGGGAGAGAGGAGATCTGATCACGCTGTATAAGTTGGTAAATAAGTTTGATGAGGTGGATAGAGAGGATCTCTTCTCAACTGTGAGGACACAGGGGCTGAGAGGACATGGAAAGAAACTTCATAAAGGAACCTGTTTGTGACTTGAAAAAGTAGGTTATAGTTTTCCACACAGAAGTGTTAACACATGGAACAGCTTGCGGGAAGAGGTGGTGGAGGCGAGCAGTGTCCACCAAATGAAGGAAAGGCTGGATGAATGTATTTATGGAGACGGGACTATTAGAGCTTAGCTCGGGCCACCTAGACTACAAATAGCTAAATACACACACACACACACACACACACACACACTTGTGAAAGCAGTGTAGCGGTACAGCGGTACAGTACCTATGATTTATACATATATATATATATATATATATATATATATATATATATATATATATATATATATATATATATATATATATATATATATATATATATATATATATATATATATATATATATATATATATATATATATATATATACAGACGCTGTATATATAGCTGCACCTTCCACCACCACACAACACCCAGCCGCACGTGCCCCAGCAATGAGATTCCCTTGTAGTTATGACAGAAATCGTTATTCTGTTTTGGTAATGGTGGAGAGGGAGGAAGGGAGACCCGAGCCCCAGACCAAGGCCGAGTAGTGCCTGGCGGGGCGTGTTGACGTGTGTGTGTGTGTTGGTGAGCAGCGTTCATTGCAAGGTGTGTTCCTCCATATTTACCGCATAAAATGGAGACAAAGATTCTTGTGTTGCCCTGTAATGTGTTGTTCTATGGCTGTGTTGTTGTCAGTGCTAATAGGCTGGGGAGGAGGCTTAGTGAGGCAGACTATGGTGATGCCAAGGTTATTTACTTTGTTGAATCTCGTCGACTACGGACACAGCTGAGGTGGACCTCCGCTGCTTCCCACTGGCTCCTCTCCTCTTGTTGAAGGTTTGTAGAAAAGATATATGAAGAGATAGTGATGTTTCATAAAGTAGATTATGAGATACTGGCACGGACCTAAAACGAATCTTTACCAAGACGATTTCCGTTGCCACTGGGATAACCTGGCGCTGGTGGCTGGTCAGGTACTGTTGACAGCCACTTGTCCAGGTGGTACTTGAAGGTGTCGGGTGCTACTGCAGTCAGGTTCCTTATGCTGGGAGGCACTGCATTGAATAGGCGTGCTCCAGTGTGGGTGAAGCTGTTGTGCACGATGGTTTTCACTCTTGAGGACACACCTTCAGTCCTCTTGATGTAGCACAGCCTGCCGCGCCTTGGGTGGTGGTGCTCCTGGAGGCCGGCATTTGGTACCAGCTTCTCAAGTGTCTTCACACGTACATGATGATGTACCTGTCTCGGCGCCGCTGTAGTGAGTAGAGATGCAGGTGCTGTAGCCTTTCCAAGTAGTTTAGGTGCTCCATACCCTCAATACGGCTGGTAAATGTTCTCTGCAATGCCTCTATCCTTGATATATCTCCCACTCTGTGTGGGGACCACAGCTGGCAGCAGTACTCCAGCCTAGGGAGCACCAAGGATTTCCAGTGTCAGCATACAGTCCTGTTTCCTGGTTCTGAAGGTGCGTAGTATCCAACCAGTGAGTTCTTGGGCTGTTGCTGTGATCTTGTCGTAGTGCAACGTGAAGGTGGCGTCATCACTCACATACACTCCAAGATCCTTGACGTGGTGTTTGCTTTCGATGGTTTGCTGGTTGCAGAGGTAACTTGTCGTGGTCTTCAGCTCCTGTAGTGGGCCATATCTAAGTACCTCAAATTTGTCACTGTTTAGCAGCATGTTGTTCTCCTCTGCCCAAGTTAATACTCGGTCCACGTCAGCTTGTAGCAGGGCAGTGTCACTGTGGGCTTGTACATGTTTAAGGATCCTCGTGTCGTCTCCGAAGGATGTGGCCTGCGCATGCTGGAGGTCTTGATCGATGTCTTGTATCATGACCAGGAACAGGAGTGGTCCCAGCACCAAGCCTTGAGGAACGCCACTTTTGAAACATTTGAAACATTTTATTATACTTGCAATTTGTATACATAGGTCGATATAACATAAATTTGTTGTGCAAGTAGCCCATAGGAAGCTAGAGCTTTTGGGGCAACAATTGGTATGTATTTATAAGTTTTTTTTTTCTTTTTCTGGACATGTATAGTACTAAATTTTTTGGCCCAAGTAACATTAGATAAAGTATTCAAAATAATAATCTAACAATACTAGTATTACTAATAAAAAGACAATAATGATAATAATAATGAAATAATAATGATAATGATGATAATAATGATTAATAATGATAATAGTAATAATAATAAAAGTAATAATGATAATATATCACCTCTGTTTACGTTCTTCTCTAATAACATCATCATCATCATCATCATCATCATAATAATAATAATAATAATAATAATAATAATAATAATAATACCTATCATTACTACAATGATGATGATGATACACAGCAGTTGTGCTAATAATAATAGAATGACAACAATAATAATAATGGTAATAATACTGATAATAATAACAATAATAACAATAATAATAATAATAATAATAATAATAATAATAATAATAATAATAATAATAATAGCAATAATAATAGCAATAATAATAATAATAATAATAATAATAATTGACTGGGCTAGGTCGAGATAAACTGCCCTGGACTGACACTTGTTGAGTTCGGCCTGTGAGGAAACTGTGGATCCATTTTCCTAGGTTACCACTGATACCATGAGCCCTGAGTTTGTGTAGCAGTAGCCCATGGTCCACCTTATCGAAGGCCTTGGCGAAGTCTAGGTAGATGACGTCTGCGTTCCTGCCCTCCCGCACTGCCTCGAGTATTCCTTGGTGGTGCTTCAGTAGCTGTGAGAGACAGGAACGACCTGTCCTAAATCCGTGCTGTCCCTCGTTTAAGGTATTCCTCTTTTCTAGGTGGTTGACGAGCTTTGTGCAGATGATCTTCTCTGTTATTTTAATGAGGTGTGATGTTAAGACCACAGGACGGTAATTCTTGGCCTGTCCTCTGCTGCCACCTTTGTGGATGGGAGTTACTATCCCGGTCTTTAATAGTGGTGGGACTGTCGCTTCACTTAGTGATTTGTGCCACAGTAGCTGAAGTGGTTTTGCCAGTTCATTCCTGCAGTTTCTTAGCAGTATGGCATGGAAGCCGTCCGGTCCTGCTGCTGAGTCCGGTGCAATACTGTTGATGGCTGCTACAATGTCCCCGGTTTCTAATTCTATATCGGTGAGCAGCTGGTGATCTTTTGTTGGGGCTTGGAAGAAGGAGATAGGGTCTGTTACCATCTTGTTCGGCAGTGGGGTGCTGAAGACACTGTCGTACTGTTGGCGGAGCAGCTGGGCCATTTCCTTTGGGCAGCTCACAGTCTCATTACCGTCCGTTATCAGAGGGCCTACTGGGGCGCGTGAAGAAGTATTTTGAGTTCTCCTTGATGTTTGACACTGCCCTTCTTTCATCTCTGGTTCTCTCTTGCTCATGGGATTCCATCAGTTGATGTTCCAAGGAAACTAGCTGGTCTTGAATCCGACTCCTTGTTGTTGTGTGGTGCTCTGGAACACTGAGTAATTTTTTCTTCAGAGTTGACCTTTTTCTCATTAGTATCTTCCTGTCCCTTGGGATGAGCTGCTTTGTCCGGTTACCTTTCCGTGGGGTCCACCGTTTGCAGATGTCCAGGGCCTTTTCCTGTAGGAGCATCAGTGAGGTGTTGGCATCCTTCTCTGTCATAAGCGCTTCCCAGTCGGCAAGTTCAAGTTCCGCTCGGATTTGGTCCCATTTCACCTTTAGGCTGACATCACCAGCTTGTAACCTTCATGGCAGCAATCAAGACTCACTCCTTCGCTACAATGTTGTATGAACAAGTGCACCCAGGATTATTTATGGAGGCTAACATCATTATAGTGTTGTCGGCCCTGCGATGGTGACGCTCATCATCAGCGGCAGTAAATGTGAACACCAACGAGAGTGTCTGTGCCATCCAAGGGTGGGCTGTCTTGGGTGGTGGGCCAGTGTGTGTGGGAGGGCTGTCCTGGGTGGTGGGCCAGTGTGTGTGGGAGGGCTGTCCTGGGTGGTGGGCCAGTGTGTGTGGGAGGGCTGTCCTGGGTGGTGGGCCAGTGTGTGTGGGAGGGCTGTCCTGGGTGGTGGGCCAGTGTGTGTGGGAGGGCTGTCTTGGGTTACCGTTACCGTTGATGAGGTTTCAGGCCCTGCTGCTCCGCCGCTGATGCAGCGCTCTACGAGGGCCGTCAACAATTTCAACGTTAGCCTCAATAATAGTCTTCCATGCACTTATTCTCAAACATTGTAGTGAGTGAGTGAGTGTCTTAATTTCTTTTACGAATAATATCACATATAACAACTAGTTCAGTGTTCATGTCCACTATTTTCATTATAGTATCACAATTAAATATTCAACAATTATTTCCAGCACACTGAACATTCATCACACACAATTTATGTTTCAGTACAGACACTATAATTAATAGCCATGATCAGTCATGTTACGAATTCTCTCAATTTCAGTCTGGAAAACTAGACAACACTGGTCATTCACTGAGTGGTTGATTTCAGGCTTCTTGTACCTCACACAATTTATGCATTTCTTCTCGGCCATGGTGCACTCCTGTGATTTATGATTGCTTGTGCATTTGAAACATTTTGGGCATCTCCATTGGTCTTGGCAGTACGGTAGGCCTCAAGATGGCCACATCTCTGACAATGATAGCATATAGTTGCATGATATCTGTCTCTCACTGTGTATATTCCCCATTCTAATTTTAGCTTGTCATGATTCTTGTGAATCAGCTCTCTTACAGTTGGGTCACACCTCAAAATGTAGTGCATCGTGCCGCCAGCCGCAGGCTTGCTAAAAACCAACTCAGTCTTATCCTCAACACCCCCAATGGCATGTAAGAACTCATTGCAGTCTAAGATGGTCTCCTTTATTTTTTCCTTGGTTTCCTCTTTATGCACATTGCATATCATGATCTTTGGGTTCATCTTTCCAACACTCTTGGTATTAATTTGCTCAACAGACTCCAGTTTTTGAGCAGCCTCATCCCTTGTGTTCTCATTATCAAAGTTCATGACAATGTTACCTCTATTTGTAAATCTTGAATCAGTTATTTGAATACCATTCAGTGCCTGGGAGACTTCATCCTTCATGTCTGTTGCCTTCTTTTCCTGTGTAGAGGCCTTGACAACAAGTAAATTCTTCTTAACTTTCCTCTTACGTTTGGTGACCTCAGCCCAAGTTGCATCTGCTGACTCCACATGTGCATGCTCGGCTCGCTGCAAAATGTCCACCACATCTTGCGCCACCTCAACCAACTCCTTCACACTGACTGCTCGTAACTCAACTTCTTGTATCACTTCTGTGGTGGGCCAGTGTCTGTGGGAGGGCTGTCTTGGGTGGTGGGCCAGTGTCTGTGGGAGGGCTGTCTTGGGTGGTGGCCAGTGTCTGTGGGAGGGCTGTCTAGGGTGGTGGGCCAGTGTCTGTGGGAGGGTTGTCTTGGGTGGTGGGCCAGTGTCTGTGGGAGGGCTGTCTTGGGTGGTGGGCCAGTGTGTGTGGGAGGGCTGTCTTGGGTGGTGGGCCAGTGTGTGTGGGAGGGCTGTCTTGGGTGGTGGGCCAGTGTCTGTGGGAGGGCTGTCTTGGGTGGTGGGCCAGTGTGTGTGGGAGGGCTGTCTAGGGTGGTGGGCCAGTGTCTGTGGGAGGGCTGTCTTGGGTGGTGGGCCAGTGTCTGTGGGAGGGCTGTCCTGGGTGGTGGGCCAGTGTCTGTGGGAGGGCTGTCTTGGGTGGTGGGCCAGTGTGTGTGGGAGGGCTGTCTTGGGTGGTGGGCCAGTGTGTGTGGGAGGGCTGTCTTGGGTGGTGGGCCAGTGTCTGTGGGAGGGCTGTCTTGGGTGGTGGGCCAGTGTGTGTGGGAGGGCTGTCTTGGGTGGTGGGCCAGTGTCTGTGGGAGGGTTGTCTTGGGTGGTGGGCCAGTGTGTGTGGGAGGGCTGTCTAGGGTGGTGGGCCAGTGTCTGTGGGAGGGCTGTCTTGGGTGGTGGGCCAGTGTGTGTGGGAGGGCTGTCTTGGGTGGTGGGCCAGTGTGTGTGGGAGGGCTGTCTTGGGTGGTGGCCAGTGTGTGTGGGAGGGCTGTCTTGGGTGGTGGGCCAGTGTCTGTGGGAGGGCTGTCTTGGGTGGTGGGCCAGTGTGTGTGGGAGGGCTGTCTTGGGTGGTGGCCAGTGTCTGTGGGAGGGCTGTCTTGGGTGGTGGCCAGTGTGTGGGAGGGCTGTCTTGGGTGGTGGGCCAGTGTGTGTGGGAGGGTTGTCTTGGGTGGTGGGCCAGTGTCTGTGGGAGGGCTGTCTTGGGTGGTGGGCCAGTGTCTGTGGGAGGGCTGTCTTGGGTGGTGGCCAGTGTCTGTGGGAGGGCTGTCTTGGGTGGTGGGCCAGTGTGTGTGGGAGGGCTGTCTTGGGTGGTGGGCCAGTGTCTGTGGGATGGCTGTCTTGGGTGGTGGCCAGTGTGTGTGGGAGGGCTGTCTTGGGTGGTGGGCCAGTGTCTGTGGGATGGCTGTCTTGGGTGGTGGCCAGTGTGTGTGGGAGGGCTGTCTTGGGTGGTGGGCCAGTGTCTGTGGGAGGGCTGTCTTGGGTGGTGGCCAGTGTCTGTGGGAGGGCTGTCTTGGGTGGTGGCCAGTGTCTGTGGGAGGGCTGTCTTGGGTGGTGGCCAGTGTGTGTGGGAGGGCTGTCTTGGGTGGTGGCCAGTGTGTGTGGGAGGGCTGTCTTGGGTGGTGGGCCAGTGTGTGTGGGAGGGCTGTCTTGGGTGGTGGCCAGTGTCTGTGGGAGGGCTGTCTTGGGTGGTGGGCCAGTGTCTGTGGGAGGGCTGTCTTGGGTGGTGGCCAGTGTCTGTGGGAGGGCTGTCTTGGGTGGTGGGCCAGTGTGTGGGAGGGCTGTCTTGGGTGGTGGGCCAGTGTGTGTGGGAGGGCTGTCTTGGGTGGTGGGCCAGTGTGTGGGAGGGCTGTCTTGGGTGGTGGGCCAGTGTGTGTGGGAGGGCTGTCTTGGGTGGTGGGCCAGTGTGTGTGGGAGGGCTGTCTTGGGTGGTGGGCCAGTGTGTGTGGGAGGGCTGTCTTGGGTGGTGGGCCAGTGTGTGTGGGAGGGCTGTCTTGGGTGGTGGGCCAGTGTGTGTGGGAGGGCTGTCTTGGGTGGTGGGCCAGTGTGTGTGGAAGGGTTGTCTTGGGTGGTGGGCCTGGTTGTGGGGGTGGGGGGTTTTGGGTGGTGGGCCAGTGTGTGTGGGAGGGCTGTCTTGGGTGGTGGGCCAGTGTGTGTGGGAGGGCTGTCTTGGGTGGTGGGCCAGTGTGTGTGGGAGGGCTGTCTTGGGTGGTGGGCCAGTGTGTGGGAGGGCTGTCTTGGGTGGTGGGCCAGTGTGTGGGAGGGCTGTCTTGGGTGGTGGGCCAGTGTCTGTGGGAGGGCTGTCTAGGGTGGTGGGCCAGTGTGTGTGGGAGGGCTGTCTTGGGTGGTGGGCCAGTGTGTGTGGGGTGTCTTGGGTGGTGGGCCAGTGTGTGTGGGAGGGCTGTCTTGGGTGGTGGGCCAGTGTGTGTGGGAGGGCTGTCTTGGGTGGTGGGCCAGTGTCGTGGGGAGGGCTGTCTTGGGTGGTGGGCCAGTGTGTGTGGGAGGGCTGTCTTGGGTGGTGGGCCAGTGTGTGTGGGAGGGTTGTCTTGGGTGGTGGGCCAGTGTCTGTGGGAGGGCTGTCTTGGGTGGTGGGCCAGTGTGTGTGGGAGGGCTGTCTTGGGTGGTGGGCCAGTGTGTGTGGGAGGGCTGTCTTGGGTGGTGGGCCAGTGTGTGGGAGGCTGTCTTGGGTGGTGGGCCAGTGTGTGGGAGGGTTGTCTTGGGTGGTAACCAGTGTCTGTGGGAGGGTTGTCTTGGGTGGTGGGCCAGTGTCTGTGGGAGGGCTGTCTAGGGTGGTGGGCCAGTGTGTGTGGGAGGGCTGTCTTGGGTGGTGGCCAGTGTCTGTGGGAGGTTGTCTTGGGTGGTGGGCCAGTGTGTGTGGGAGGGCTGTCTTGGGTGGTGGGCCAGTGTCTGTGGGAGGGTTGTCTTGGGTGGTGGGCCAGTGTCTGTGGGAGGGCTGTCTTGGGTGGTGGGCCAGTGTGTGTGGGAGGGCTGTCTTGGGTGGTGGCCAGTGTCTGTGGGAGGGCTGTCTAGGGTGGTGGGCCAGTGTGTGTGGGAGGGCTGTCTTGGGTGGTGGCCAGTGTCTGTGGGAGGGCTGTCTAGGGTGGTGGGCCAGTGTGTGTGGGAGGGCTGTCTAGGGTGGTGGGCCAGTGTGTGTGGGAGGGCTGTCTTGGGTGGTGGCCAGTGTCTGTGGGAGGGCTGTCTAGGGTGGTGGGCCAGTGTGTGTGGGAGGGCTGTCTTGGGTGGTGGCCAGTGTCTGTGGGAGGGCTGTCTAGGGTGGTGGGCCAGTGTGTGTGGGAGGGTTGTCTTGGGTGGTGGCCAGGGTCTTGGGGATGGTTGTCTTGGGTGGTGGGCCAGTGTCTGTGGGAGGGCTGTCTAGGGTGGTGGCCAGTGTCTGTGGGAGGGTTGTCTTGGGTGGTGGCCAGGGGCTGTGGGATGGCTGTCTAGGGTGGTGGGCCAGTGTCTGTGGGAGGGTTGTCTTGGGTGGTGGGCCAGTGTCTGTGGGAGGGCTGTCTAGGGTGGTGGGCCAGTGTCTGTGGGAGGGTTGTCTTGGGTGGTGGGCCAGTGTCTGTGGGAGGGCTGTCTAGGGTGGTGGGCCAGTGTCTGTGGGAGGGTTGTCTTGGGTGGTGGGCCAGTGTCTGTGGGAGGGCTGTCTAGGGTGGTGGGCCAGTGTGTGTGGGAGGGCTGTCTAGGGTGGGTGGGTATAGTCTGGTATCTGGGACGGGAGGGTGCCAGGCACTGCTGCCATCTCCATTAATAATAGAGGAAAGATGATGTTTGTGAGATATTAATTTCCTTGAAAATATGGTCTGGGGTGGGGTATATCGAGGAATATATTTGGTAAAGGTATGGTAAGGTCAGGTTATATAAGGTTAGGTTATATTGTTTATGATAAAGAAATAGATATTGTCTGGGGTGGGGTATATTAAGGCACAGGTCATTATGTTAGGTTAGTCTTAGTTAGGTTACGTCAGGTACAGTAAGGTCAGGCTAGGTTATATTGTTTATGATATAGTAATAGATACTGTCTGGGGTGGGATATATCGAAGCGCGGACCAGGTTATGTCAGGTTAGTTTTAGTTAGGTATGGCGTTAAGTGTTCAGAGAGTTGCCCGTCTCAAAATTTGATACACTGGCTATTTATTTCTGGCCAAAATATTGTGCTTTTTCATTTGGAGATATTTTTTTCTACGGAAACTACTAAAAAGTGATTTATTGCAATTTCATCATCTGGCGCCACAGCTGCAAAATACCTCGCAGAGGGTTTAAGGTGGGGGGAACATATTTAAATTATCCCAACCAAACTTTATGACCTAACAGCTAATGGGGGGCCTCGCCCCCCTCGCCCCCCTTCTAACCAGGGGGGCAGCACCCCCCCTGGACCCCCCCCACATGTATATGCGACTTAATTCTGCAAGGGGGTATTTCTCGAAACACCGGCTGCACCGCCGCCGCGTCCGTCACCGGAGCAGTCAAATATGACATGCGTAAACAGTGGTAGCCGTAATTATTTCGCATAACTTGAGAAACACAACAGTAGTAGGTAGAACACCGTAGAATTAATCTAACCTTACCAGGCGAGTGTGGGCCAAATTATTGAGAGTCGTAAGCTATCCCTCCAACGCTCGGGGCCCACAACACCGCGGCCCGCAAAAAAGACACTAACTTTCTAAAAATCGGTAGCATCATTGCTGTCAATTTGCAATGCATATATATGGGGTTCAAAATGCATGGAATAATGAGATCTAACCCATGGCTAGGGTGAGAAGTACCGCAGTGAGATGGGCAACTCTCTGAACATAGATCTAGGTCAGGTTAGGTTATATTGTTTATGATATAGAAATAGATATTGTCTGGGGTGGGATATATCGAGGCACGGACCAGGTTATGTTAGGTTAGTTTGTCAGGTTATGTCAGGTGCAGTTGTTATGTCAGGTACAGTTATAAATAAATATGATAAAGATTTGAATATTGTCTTGGGTGGGATATATTGAGCCATGGGCCAGGTTATGTTTGATTAGTTTCAGGTTATGTCAGGTGCAGTTGTTATGTCAGGTACAGTTATAAATATATATGGTAAAGATTTGAATATTGTCTTGGGTGGGATATATTGAACCACAGGCATGTAAAATCCATTCTCCCTAAGGGTAAGAATTTTTATCCCTGCAAAATTGTGTAGTTTTGGTAAATTTATTCTCCTGAAGTTATTTGAGATTTTATATGCATTATTTTTTGCATGTGGATTGTTAAATAGTTCAGGTTTGATATGAATTAAACAGAAATAAAATATCCTCAATATTTTTGCTGTAATAGTCTGAATAATTTTGTCTCAATTCACCCCAACAAAAAAAAGTTATGAGGAGAATTGAGACACATTTTAGCAAGTGCCAGCAAACATTGGCTGGTGCTGCACCCTGGTGGTGGATCCTGTCACTGACAACATAGGAAAACTATAGGCGTCATCTGGTGATATCTGGCTTTCTTGAGACTGTTTTCACCTCCCACCCGTGATCCGCCAGAGTCCTCTTTCTTGCTCACATGACAAGATGAATCAACACTATTTCTTATTTTATCACTCATCAAGGACAACACGCGTTAATTTAGTTACAATTACAAGATCTAAAGTTCATTGGGTACATTTCCCTTGCTGCTTAGCGTCACTGTATGCGACGGAATTTCTTAAAACGTCCTTTTTTCCACAAAATATTGACAAATGGCATCGTTTCACTTTCTTGTCTCTGATGATTTATGATGTTTTCATACCGGAAAGTTCCTACTTATCCTACAATGATGCTTTAAAATGTTCTGTGGTGCAGCAGTAACACAACAGTAACCTCGTGAACTCTATATCCAACCCCACCTGGCAGGGTTACTCATAGGAAGCTCAGGAAATGGTCCTTGCCATAGGCCTAAAGAGGTGCGGCCAGCAAGAAAGTGGCCGTACTCTGCTCTGCTGCGGCTTGTGCGGGACCCCTGATTCTTGTCAAGAATTTGGGGGTAGTCTTGAAAATCTGATGCGCTAAAACAAGAAATGCAAGAATTTCCCTAGATTTGGGAAAATTCTTGCTTGGTCTAGGGTAATTCTTGATCGCCAGACGATATCTTATGATGGAGAGTGAGCAAGACACTTATGTGAGCTTTATTCCTAGGAAATTTGGGAAGATTTACCCTGAGGAAGAGAAATACTATGAGGTAACCCATGATAGGAGGGCATACATAGCAAGAGTTCTAAAAGTTTGTATAACCAGTGTAACAATTAAATTCTTAGAGAGAGGATGAACACTCAGTAGGACTGGCCCAAACGTGGTTATGTTGGTGAGGTTAGTATGACACACTTGATCAGTGGACCAGTGCTGTTGTCAGGCACACCGCCTTTAACAATTAGAAGGATTGATAAAGCTTCTGCTGACTTTAAAATGCATGTAAAACACAGCATGATGTAACCACTCCCCTGGCACTTACAGAAAGTAACAATACGTAGGTTACTTCTCTTTTTTACTAGCTACCCGGGATACAAATTCATCATGGTATTTTCCAAAGGGGAAAAAAACAGGTACCTAAATGTCTGAAAGGTGGGTATTTTTGTTTGAAGTGATCTTGATTCATTCAGATATCAAGTCAATTCAACAACAAGTAAGAGGATGTTCGTTTATTTACCATACAAAACAGTTTTTACACCTGTCTAAATTCACCCCAAGAAGTGTCAATTCACCCCAAGAAGTGTCTCAATTCACCCCAAGAAGTGTCTCAATTCACCCCAAGAAGTGTCTCAGTTCACCCCAAGAAGTGTCTCAATTCACCCCAAGAAGTGTGCCGTGTGCCTGTGTTGTCCAGCAGAGGCCGGAGGAGTCTGTGAATAGCAGCGGCACCAGCCAGGTGCTGGAGTGGTGCCAGGACACATCCATGGTGGTGGTTGGTGTGTGAACAGCAGCGGCACCAGCCAGGTGCTGGAGTGGTGCCAGGACACATCCATGGTGGTGGTTGGTGTGTGAACAGCAGCGGCACCAGCCAGGTGCTGGAGTGGTGCCAGGACACATCCATGGTGGTGGTTGGTGTGTGAACAGCAGCGGCACCAGCCAGGTGCTGGAGTGGTGCCAGGACACATCCATGGTGGTGGTTGGCATAAGTGTTTCAGGCTGGGCCTCATAAACCAAAACCTTTCGCCCCCCAAGCACACACACTTGACAAGGCTTTCCTAGGATTTGTGGGGGTCATTTCCATGGCCTGGTTTATGAATTGGTGCTCCCTTTGTATGTTGATCACTGCCCCTATAAAAGAGCGAATAAATGAGCTGCCTTCAAACCAAATATAATAGAATAGAGATAAAAGAGTATATGTAGTCAGTCGGTGTAGTTGTTGTTGCTGTGGAGACAGAAGGCAATCTTGTACGTTAATCACCCAATGACTTGCAGACCAACAAGAATCGGCTGATCTTATACTCTGTCGTGGCTGATGAGTCTCGGCGGGAGGTTTACGAGCAGAGGGACCTGCCAGCCCCCCCCCCCCCCAAGCGGGAGTCTTCCAACCTGTATGCCTGTGAGCCCGTCCGCCTCTCATGATCTCCACGGTGAGTGCTGGGATGGATTTTGCCGCTCCTCAGAACCTTGGGGAGTAACACAGGAAAATGTCGTCCATTCTTAGTTTTTACCACAAAATGTCATGTCAAGGATACAGCAATTGTGTTACTGTGAGTGGTGGCAACTCTTTCCCTTCCCTTCCCTTCCCTTCCTTCCCTTCTCATCCCTTTCTCTACCAATTGTGTTACTGTGAGTGGTGGCAATTCTTTCCCTTCCCTTCCTTCCCTTTTCATCCCTTCCCTTCTCATCCCTTTCTCTACCAATTGTGTTACTGTGAGTGGTGGCAATTCTTTCCCTTCCCTTCCTTCCCCTCCCTTCCCTTCTCATCCCTTTCTCTACCAATTGTGTTACTGTGAGTGGTGGCAATTCTTTCCCTTCCCTTCCTTCCCTTTTCATCCCTTCCCTTCTCATCCCTTTCTCTACCAATTGTGTTACTGTGAGTGGCAGCAATTCTTTCCCTTCCCTTCCCTTCCCTTCCCTTCCCTTCTCATCCCTTTCTCTACCAATTGTGTTACTGTGAGTGGCAGCAATTCTTTCCCTTCCCTTCCTTCCCTTCCCTTCCCTTCTCATCCCTTTCTCTACCAATTGTGTTACTGTGAGTGGCAGCAATTCTTTCCCTTCCCTTCCCTTCCCTTCCCTTCCCTTCTCATCCCTTTCTCTACCAATTGTGTTACTGTGAGTGGCAGCAATTCTTTCCCTTCCCTTCCCTTCCCTTCCCTTCTCATCCCTTTCTCTACCAATTGTGTTACTGTGAGTGGCAGCAATTCTTTCCCTTCCTTCCCTTCCCTTCCCTTCTCATCCCTTTCTCTACCAATTGTGTTACTGTGAGTGGCAGCAATTCTTTCCCTTCCCTTCCTTCCTTCTTATCCCTTTCTCTACCAATTGTGTTACTGTGAGTGGCATCAATTCTTTCCGTTCCCTCCCCTCCCTTCCCTTCTCATCCCTTTCTCTACCAATTGTGTTACTGTGAGTGGCAGCAATTCTTTCCCTTCCCTTCCCTTCCCTTCGCTTCTCATCCCTTTCTCTACCAATTGTGTTACTGTGAGTGGTGGCAATTCTTTCCCTTCCTTCCCTTCCCTTCCCTTCCTTCTCATCCCTTTCTCTACCAATTGTGTTACTGTGAGTGGCAGCAATTCTTTCCTTCCTTCCCTTCCTTCCCTTCCTTCTTATCCCTTCTCTACCAATTGTGTTACTGTGAGTGGCAGCAATTCTTTCCCTTCCTTCCTTCCCTTCCTTCCCTTCTTATCCCTTTCTCTACCAATTGTGTTACTGTGAGTGGCAGCAATTCTTTCCCTTCCTTCCCTTCCCTTCCCTTTCTCTACCAATTGTGTTACTGTGAGTGACAGCAACTCTTTCCCTTCCCTTCCCTTCCCTTCCTTCCCTTCTCATCCCTTTCTCTACCAATTGTGTTACTGTGAGTGACAGCAACTCTTTCCCTTCCCTTCCCTTCCCTTTCTCTACCAATTGTGTTACTGTGAGTGGCAATTCTTTCCCTTCCTTCCCTTCCCTTCCCTTCTCATCCCTTTCTCTACCAATTGTGTTACTGTGAGTGGCAGCAATTCTTTCCCTTCCCTTCCCTTCCCTTCCCTTCTCATCCCTTTCTCTACCAATTGTGTTACTGTGAGTGGTGGCAATTCTTTCCCTTCCCTTCCCTTCCCTTCCCTTCCCTTCCCTTCCCTTCTCATCCCTTTCTCTACCAATTGTGTTACTGTGAGTGGCAGCAATTCTTTCCCTTCCTTCCTTCCCTTCCTTCCCTTCTCATCCCTTTCTCTACCAATTGTGTTACTGTGAGTGGCAGCAATTCTTTCCCTTCCTTCCTTCCTTCCTTCCCTTCTCATCCCTTTCTCTACCAATTGTGTTACTGTGAGTGGCAGCAATTCTTTCCTTCCTTCCTTCCCTTCCTTCCCTTCTCATCCCTTTCTCTACCAATTGTGTTACTGTCAGTGGCAGCAATTCTTTCGCTTCCTTCCTTCCCTTCCTTCCTTCCCTTCTCATCCTTTCTCTACCAATTGTGTTACTGTGGTGGCAGCAATTCTTTCCCTTCCCTTCCTTCCTTCCTTCCTTCCCTTCTCATCCCTTTCTCTACCAATTGTGTTACTGTGAGTGGCAGCAATTCTTTCCCTTCCTTCCCTTCCCTTCCCTTCTCATCCCTTTCTACCAATTGTGTTACTGTGAGTGGCAGCAATTCTTTCCTTCCTTCCCTTCCTTCCTTCCTTCTCATCCTTTCTCTACCAATTGTGTTACTGTGAGTGGCAGCAATTCTTTCCTTCCCTTCCTTCCTTCCCTTCCTTCCCTTCTCATCCCTTTCTCTACCAATTGTGTTACTGTGAGTGGCAGCAATTCTTTCCCTTCCCTTCCTTCCCTTCCCTTCTCATCCCTTTCTCTACCAATTGTGTTACTGTGAGTGGCAGCAATTCTTTCCCTTCCGTCCTTCCCTTCCCTTCTCATCCCTTTCTCTACCAATTGTGTTACTGTGAGTGGTGGCAATTCTTTCCCTTCCCTTCCCTTCCTTCCCCTCTCATCCCTTCCCTTCTCATCCCTTTCTCTACCAATTGTGTTACTGTGAGTGGTGGCAATTCTTTCCCTTCCCTTCCCTTCCCTTCTCATCCCTTTCTCTACCAATTGTGTTACTGTGAGTGGCAGCAATTCTTTCCCTTCCCTTCCTTCCCCTCTCATCCCTTCCCTTCTCATCCCTTTCTCTACCAATTGTGTTACTGTGAGTGGTGGCAATTCTTTCCCTTCCCTTCCTTCCCCTCTCATCCCTTCCCTTCTCATCCCTTTCTCTACCAATTGTGTTACTGTGAGTGGTGGCAATTCTTTCCCTTCCCTTCCTTCCCCTCTCATCCCTTTCTCTACCAATTGTGTTACTGTGAGTGGCAGCAATTCTTTCCCTTCCTTCCTTCCTTTTCATCCTTCCATTCTCATCACTTTCTCTACCAATTGTGTTACTGTGAGTGGCAGAAATTCTTTACCTTCCCTTCCCTTCCCTTTTCATCCCTTCCCTTCACAACCCATTCTCAACCAATTTTGTTACTGTGAGTGGCAGCAAATCTTTCCCTTCCTTCCCTTCCTTCCTTCTCATCCCTTTCTCTACCAATTGTGTTACTGTGAGTGGCAGCAATTCATTCCCGTCCCATCCCTTCCCTTTTCATCCCTTCCCTTCTCATCCCTTTCTCTACCAATTGTGTTACTGTGAGTGGCAGCAATTCTTTCCCTTCCTTCCCTTCCCTTCCTTCCCTTCTCATCCCTTTCTCTACCAATTGTGTTACTGTGAGTGGCAGCAATTCATTCCCTTCCTTCCTTCCTTCCTTCCCTTCTCATCCCTTTCTCTACCAATTGTGTTACTGTGAGTGGCAGCAATTCTTTCCCTTCCTTCCCTTCCCTTCCTTCCCTTCTCATCCTTTCTCTACCAATTGTGTTACTGTGGTGGTGGCAATTCTTTCCCTTCCTTCCCTTCCTTCCTTCTTATCCCTTTCTCTACCAATTGTGTTACTGTGAGTGGCAGCAATTCTTTCCCTTCCCTTCCCTTCCCTTCCCTTCTCATCCCTTTCTCTACCAATTGTGTTACTGTGAGTGGCAGCAATTCTTTCCCTTCCCTTCCCTTCCCTTCCTTCCCTTCTCATCCCTTTCTCTACCAATTGTGTTACTGTGAGTGGCAGCAATTCTTTCCCTTCCTTCCCTTCCCTTCCCTTCCCTTCTTATCCCTTTCTCTACCAATTGTGTTACTGTGAGTGGCAGCAATTCTTTCCCTTCCCTTCCTTCCCTTCCCTTCCCTTCTCATCCCTTTCTCTACCATTTGTGTTACTGTGGTGGCAATTCTTTCCCTTCCCTTCCCTTCCCTTCCCTTCTCATCCCTTTCTCTACCAATTGTGTTACTGTGAGTGGCAGCAATTCTTTCCCTTCCTTCCCTTCCCTTCCCTTCACATCCCATACTCTACCAATTGTGTTCTGTGAGTGGCAGCAATTCTTTCCCTTCCCTTCCCTTCCTTCCTTCCCTTCCTTCCCTTCTCATCCCTTTCTACCAATTGTGTTACTGTGAGTGGCAGCAATTCTTTCCCTTCCCTTCCCTTCCCTTCCCTTCTTATCCCTTTCTCTACCAATTGTGTTACTGTGAGTGGCAGCAATTCTTTCCCTTCCTTCCCTTCCCTTCCTTCCCTTCTCATCCCTTTCTCTACCAATTGTGTTACTGTGAGTGGTGGCAATTCTTTCCCTTCCCTTCCTTCCCTTCCCTTCCCTTCTCATCCCTTTCTCTACCAATTGTGTTACTGTGAGTGGCAGCAATTCTTTCCCTTCCTTCCCTTCCCTTCCCTTCCCTTCTCATCCCTTTCTCTACCAATTGTGTTACTGTGAGTGGCAGCAATTCTTTCCCTTCCTTCCCTTCCCTTCCCTTCTTATCCCTTTCTCTACCAATTGTGTTACTGTGAGTGGTGGCAATTCTTTCCCTTCCCTTCCCTTCCTTCCCTTCCCTTCTCATCCCTTTCTCTACCAATTGTGTTACTGTGAGTGGCAGCAATTCTTTCCCTTCCTTCCCTTCCCTTCCTTCCCTTCTCATCCCTTTCTCTACCAATTGTGTTACTGTGAGTGGCAGCAATTCTTTCCCTTCCTTCCCTTCCCTTCCCTTCTTATCCCTTTCTCTACCAATTGTGTTACTGTGAGTGGCAGCAATTCTTTCCCTTCCCTTCCCTTCCCTTCCTTCCCTTCTCATCCCTTTCTCTACCAATTGTGTTACTGTGAGTGGCAGCAATTCTTTCCCTTCCTTCCCTTCCCTTCCTTCCCTTCTCATCCCTTTCTCTACCAATTGTGTTACTGTGAGTGGTGGCAATTCTTTCCCTTCCCTTCCCTTCCTTCCCTTCCTTCTCATCCTTTCTCTACCAATTGTGTTACTGTGAGCAGCAATTCTTTCCTTCCTTCCTTCCCTTGCTTCCCTTCCCTTCTCATCCCTTTCTCTACCAATTGTGTTACTGTGAGTGGCAGCAATTCTTTCCCTTCCTTCCCTTTTCATCCCTTCCCTTCTCATCCCTTTCTCTACCAATTGTGTTACTGTGAGTGGCAGCAATTCTTTCCCTTACTTCCCTTCCTTCCTTCCTTCCCTTCTCATCCCTTTCTACCAATTGTGTTACTGTGAGTGGCAGCAATTCTTCCCTTCCTTCCTTCCTTCCCTTCTCATCCCTTTCTCTACCAATTGTGTTACTGTGAGTGGCAGCAATTCTTTCCCTTCCTTCCCTTCCCTTCCCTTCCCTTCTTATCCCTTTCTCTACCAATTGTGTTACTGTGAGTGGCAGCAATTCTTTCCCTTCCCTTCCTTCCCTTTTCATCCCTTCCCTTCCCTTCCCTTCTTATCCCTTTCTCTACCAATTGTGTTACTGTGAGTGGTGGCAATTCTTTCCCTTCCCTTCCTTCCCTTTTCATCCCTTCCCTTCTCATCCCTTTCTCTTCCAGTTGAGTTAATTTGTGTGGTGGCATTTCTTTCCCTTCCTTCCCTTCCCTTCCCTTCCCTTCTCATCCCTTTCTCTACCAATTGTGTTACTGTGAGTGGTGGCAATTCTTTCCCTTCCCTTCCTTCCCTTCCCTTCCCTTCCCTTCTCATCCCTTTCTCTACCAATTGTGTTACTGTGAGTGGCAGCAATTCTTTCCCTTCCCTTCCTTCCCTTTTCATCCCTTCCCTTCTCATCCCTTTCTCTACCAATTGTGTTACTGTGAGTGGCAGCAATTCTTTCCCTTCCCTTCCTTCCCTTCCCTTCCCTTCCCTTCTCATCCCTTTCTCTACCAATTGTGTTACTGTGAGTGTAAGCTATTCTTTCCCTTCCTTCCTTCCCTTCCTTCTCATCCCTTTCTCTACCAATTGTGTTACTGTGAGTGGCAGCAATTCTTTCCCTTCCTTCCCTTCCCTTCCCTTCTTATCCCTTTCTCTACCAATTGTGTTACTGTGAGTGGCAGCAATTCTTTCCCTTCCTTCCTTCCTTTTCATCCTTCCCTTCCTTCCCTTCTCACCCCTTTCTCTACCAATTGTGTTACTGTGAGTGGTGGCAATTCTTTCCCTTCCCTTCCTTCCCCTCTCATCCCTTCCCTTCTCATCCCTTTCTCTACCAATTGTGTTACTGTGAGTGGTGGCAATTCTTTCCCTTCCCTTCCCTTCCCTTCCCTTCTCATCCCTTTCTCTACCAATTGTGTTACTGTGAGTGGTGGCAATTCTTTCCCTTCCCTTCCCTTCCCTTCCCTTCTCATCCCTTTCTCTACCAATTGTGTTACTGTGAGTGGTGGCAATTCTTTCCCTTCCCTTCCCTTCCTTCCCTTCCCTTCTCATCCCTTTCTCTACCAATTGTGTTACTGTGAGTGGCAGCAATTCTTTCCCTTCCTTCCTTCCTTTTCATCCCTTCCTTCTCATCCTTTCTCTACCAATTGTGTTACTGTGAGTGGTGGCAATTCTTTCCTTCCTTCCTTCCCTTTTCATCCTTCCCTTCTCATCCCTTTCTCTACCAATTGTGTTACTGTGAGTGGCAGCAATTCTTTCCTTCCTTCCCTTCCCTTCCTTCCCTTCCTTCTCATCCCTTTCTACCAATTGTGTTACTGTGAGTGGCAGCAATTCTTTCCCTTCCTTCCTTCCTTCCTTCCCTTCTGATCCCTTTCTCTACCAATTGTGTTACTGTGAGTGGCAGCAATTCTTTCCCTTCCTTCCCTTCCTTCCTTCCTTCTCATCCCTTTCTCTACCAATTGTGTTACTGTAGTGGTGGCAATTATTTCCTTCCTTCCTTCCCTTCCTTCTTATCCCTTTCTCTACCAATTGTGTTACTGTGAGTGGCAGCATTCTTTCCCTTCCTTCCCTTCCTTCCTTCTCATCCCTTTCTATACCAATTGTGTTACTGTGAGTGGCAGCAATTCTTTCCTTCCCTTCCTTCCCTTCCCTTCTTATCCCTTTCTCTACCAATTGTGTTACTGTGAGTGGCAGCAATTCTTTCCCTTCCTTCCCTTCCCTTCCCTTCCCTTCCCTTCCCTTCCCTTCCCTTCTCATCCCTTTCTCTACCAAGAGTGTTACTGTGAGTGGCAGCAATTCTTTCCTTCCTTCCTTCCCTTCCTTCCCTTCTCATCCTTTCTCTACCAATTGTGTTACTGTGAGTGGCAGCTATTCTTTCCCGTCCTTCCCTGCCCTTCCTTCCCTTCTTATCCCTTTCTCTACCAATTGTGTTACTGTGAGTGGCAGCAATTCTTTCCCTTCCCTTCCTTCCCTTTTCATCCCTTCCCTTCTCATCCCTTTCTCTACCAATTGTGTTACTGTGAGTGGCAGCAATTCTTTCCCTTCCTTCCTTCCTTCCCTTCCTTCTTATCCCTTTCTCTACCAATTGTGTTACTGAGTGGCAGCAATTCTTTCCCTTCCTTCCTTCCCTTCCTTCCCTTCTCATCCCTTTCTCTACCAATTGTGTTACTGTGAGTGGCAGCAATTCTTTCCCTTCCTTCCCTTCCCTTCCGTCCCGTGGGATCCCGTTCTCTACCAATAGTGTTACTGTGAGGCAGCAATTCTTTCCCTTCCTTCCCTTCCTTCCTTCCCTTCCCTTCTCATCCCTTTCTCTACCAATTGTGTTACTGTGAGTGGCAATTCTTTCCTTCCCTTCCGTCCCTTCCCTTCTAATCCCTTTCTCTACCAATTGTGTTACTTTGATTGGCAGCAATTCTTTCCCTTCCTTCCCTTCCCTTCCTTCCTTCTTATCCCTTTCTCTACCAATTGTGTTACTGTGGTGGCAGCAATTCTTTCCCTTCCTTCCTTCCCTTCCTTCCCTTCTCATCCTTTCTCTACCAATTGTGTTACTGTGAGTGGCAGCAATTCTTTCCCTTCCTTCCCTTCCTTCCCTTCTCATCCCTTTCTCTACCAATTGTGTTCTGTGAGGCAGCAATTCTTTCCCTTCCTTCCCTTCCCTTCCTTCCTTCTCATCCCTTTCTCTACCAATTGTGTTACTGTAGTGGCAGCAATTCTTTCCTTCCCTTCCTTCCCTTCCTTCCCTTCTCATCCCTTTCTCTACCAATTGTGTGACTGTGAGTGGTGGCAATTCTTTCCTTCCTTCCTTCCCTTTCATCCTTCCTTCTCATCCCTTTCTCTACCAATTTTGTTACTGTGAGTGGCAGCAATTCTTTCCCTTCCTTCCTTCCCTTTTCCCTTCCTTCTCATCCCTTTCTCTACCAATTGTGTTACTGTGAGTGGCAGCAATTCTTTCCCTTCCTTCCCTTCCTTCCCTTCTCATCCTTTCTCTACCAATTGTGTTACTGTGGTGGCAGCAATTCTTTCCCTTCCTTCCTTCTTCCTTCCCTTCCCTTCTTATCCCTTTCTCTACCAATTGTGTTACTGTGAGTGGCAGCAATTCTTTCCTTCCTTCCTTCCCTTCCTTCCCTTCTCATCCCTTTCTCTACCAATTGTGTTACTGTGAGTGGCAGCAATTCTTTCCTTCCTTCCCTTCCTTCCCTTCTTCCATCCCTTTCTCTACCAATTGTGTTACTGTGAGTGGCAGCAATTCTTTCCTTCCTTCCTTTCCGTTCCTTCCTTCCCTTCTCATCCCTTTCTCTACCAATTGTGTTACTGTGAGTGGTGGCAATTCTTTCCCTTCCCTTCCCTTCCTTCCCCTCTCATCCCTTTCTCTACCAATTGTGTTACTGTGAGTGGCAGCAATTCTTTCCTTCCTTCCTTCCCTTCCCTTCTCATCCTTTCTCTACCAATTGTGTTACTGTGAGTGGCAGCAATTCTTCCTTCCTTCCCTTCCTTCCTTCCCTTCCTTCCTTCCTTCTCATCCCTTTCTCTACCAATTGTGTTACTGTGAGTGGCAGCAATTCTTTCCCTTCCCTTCCTTCCCTTCCTTCCCTTCTCATCCCTTTCTCTACCAATTGTGTTACTGTGAGTGGCAGCAATTCTTTCCCTTCCTTCCCTTCCCTTCCTTCCCTTCTCATACCTTTCTCTACCAATTGTGTTACTGTGAGTGGCAGCAATTATTTCCCTTCCTTCCTTCCCTTTTCTCCCTTCCTTCTCATCCCTTTCTCTACCAATTGTGTTACTGTGATTGGCAGCAATTCTTTCCCTTCCTTCCTTCCTTCCTTCCTTCTCATCCCTTTCTCTACCAATTGTGTTACTGTGAGTGGCAGCAATTCTTTCCTTCCTTCCTTCCCTTCCTTCCTTCTTATCCCTTTCTCTACCAATTGTGTTACTGAGTGGCAGCAATTCTTTCCCTTCCTTCCTTCCTTCCTTCCTTCCCTTCCTTCCTTCCCTTCTCATCACTTTCTATACAAATTGTTTTACTGTGAGTGGCAGCAATTCTTTCCTTCCTTCCCTTCCTTCCTTCCTTCTCATCCCTTTCTCTACCAATTGTGTTACTGTGAGTGGCAGCAATTCTTTCCCTTCCCTTCCCTTCCCTTCCTTCCCTTCCCTTCTCATCCCTTTCTCTACCAATTGTGTTACTGTGAGTGGCAGCAATTCTTTCCCTTCCCTTCCTTCCTTCCCTTCCTTCTCATCCCTTTCTCTACCAATTGTGTTACTGTGAGTGGCAGCAATTCTTTCCCTTCCTTCCTTCCCTTCCTTCCCTTCTCATCCTTTCTCTACCAATTGTGTTACTGTAGTGGCAGCAATTCTTTCCTTCCTTCCCTTCCTTCCTTCCCTTCTCATCCTTTCTCTACCAATTGTGTTACTGTGAGTGGCAGCAATTCTTTCCCTTCCTTCCTTCCCTTCCTTCCCTTCTCATCCCTTTCTCTACCAATTGTGTTACTGTGGTGGCAATTCTTTCCCTTCCTTCCTTCCCTTCCTTCCTTCCTTCTCATCCCTTTCTCTACCAATTGTGTTACTGTGGTGGCAGCAATTCTTTCCCTTCCTTCCCTTCCTTCCCTTCTCATCCCTTTCTCTACCAATTGTGTTACTGTGAGTGGCAGCAATTCTTTCCCTTCCTTCCTTCCCTTCCCTTCCCTTCCCTTCTCATCCCTTTCTCTACCAATTGTGTTACTGTGAGTGGCAGCAATTCTTTCCCTTCCTTCCCTTCCTTCCTTCCTTCCTTCTCATCCCTTTCTCTACCAATTGTGTTACTGTGAGTGGCAGCAATTCTTCCTTCCCTTCCTTCCTTCCTTCCCTTCCCTTCTCATCCTTTCTCTACCAATTGTGTTACTGTGAGTGGCAGCAATTCTTTCCCTTCCTTCCTTCCCTTCCCTTCTCATCCTTTCTCTACCAATTGTGTTACTGTGAGTGGCAGCAATTCTTTCCCTTCCTTCCTTCCCTTCCTTCCCTTCTCATCCCTTTCTCTACCAATTGTGTTACTGTGAGTGGCAGCAATTCTTTCCCTTCCCTTCCCTTCCCTTCCCTTCCCTTCTCATCCCTTTCTCTACCAATTGTGTTACTGTGAGTGGTGGCAATTCTTTCCCTTCCCTTCCCTTCCCCTCCCTTCCTTCCCTTCTCATCCCTTTCTCTACCAATTGTGTTACTGTGAGTGACAGCAACTCTTTCCCTTCCCTTCCCTTCCCTTTCTCTACCAATTGTGTTACTGTGAGTGACAGCAACTCTTTCCCTTCCCTTCCCTTCCCTTCCTTCCCTTCTCATCCCTTTCTCTACCAATTGTGTTACTGTGAGTGACAGCAACTCTTTCCCTTCCCTTCTCATCCCTTCCCTTCCCTTCTCATCCCTTTCTCTACCAATTGTGTTACTGTGAGTGGCAGCAATTCTTTCCCTTCCCTTCCCCTCCCTTCCTTCCCTTCTCATTCCTTTCTTTTCCAATTCGTTTCCCTCCCATCCCTTCCCCTTCCTTCCCTTTTCATCCCTTTCTTTTCCAATTCGTTTCCCTCCCATCCCTTCCCTTCCCTTCCCTTCCTTCCTTCTCATCCCTTTCTCTAGCAATTGTTTCCTCCCATCCTTCCTTTCCCTTCCCTTTCTTTCTTCCCATCCTCTTCCCTTCCTTCCCTTCCCTTCCTTCCTTCTTTCCTTTCTCCTTCTTTCTTTCCCTTCCTTCCTTCCCTTCCCTTCCCTTCCCTTCCCTTCACATCCTTTCCTACCAATTCATTTCCCTGCCCTTCCTTTCCCTTCCTTCCCATCCTTTCCTTTCCATCTCTTCATCTATTCCCCTCCATCCCTTCCCTTCCCTTCCTTTCCCTTCTTACCTTTTCATTTCCTTCCCCTTCCCTCCCCTTTTCCTTCCCGTCAATGCCTTCAGTTTGATGGTGTTTTTCAGGCTTTTCAGACTGAGGTGAACAGAGGCGTGACTGGGCTGGTGTGTCTACAGGAGGAGCTGATGGTTGCTACTGTGCCGGGCCATACCCAGCAGCTGTGTTGGGACGGCTCCGTCAACTACAGCTACAAGGTGCGTGGACCTGCGGCGCGTCCCATTCTGCAATGATCAGCTGGCAGTGAAGGGTGAGTCTCCGAGGCTCTTGACTTTGTGGACCATAGCCTGTTTGAAAAGCCTCTCACTGTAGAAGTTAACCTGACCTAGCCTAACAAATCCCAACAGTTACTATAGGCCTTGATTCAGAAGATTCATATATGCTTCCCTATTAATGAGACTTTCTATACAACAAAGTGAGGTCATTCTTTGTTGATTTATACCATAAGGTGCTGGCTATCACGTGTTTGAAGATACCCTAAACTTAACCCAACAAAACCCCAAACAGTTAATATAGATCTTGAAGAAAAATCATATATGCTTCCTTACTTTCTATACAACAAAGTGACATCATTCTTCAGGTAAGGTCAGGTCTTTAGGGGCTGTGGTATGTGTGGGGGGAGTCCGGTGTGTTTAGTCTTGCCCTGCAGCGGTGCCCCTAGAGGCTCCGGGGGTGCATGTGGTGGACCTGGAGTGTTCCCCGGTGGTGGTCCTCAGCGACGGCAGGGCAGCTTTCCTCACCGCCTCAAATTTGATCCTGATGTGAGTTATTCACTTACTATGCAGGACTTTTTTGTTGATGTTGTTTTATGTTTTGACCTAAAGCTGCCTCCCTAGCTGTAAGAAGTAATTATACCTTCTAAGACAGCCTGTCCTTGAAGTATACATGTTGTTTTGTATAGATTTTTCATTGTAATCTCTATTTTTGTGTGCCCTTGGCCTGTACCAAGACTCATGAAGGTTTAGCAATGAGGATCAAAGGGAAGGATGATGTGTACTGAGTCACTAACATTTTTGGAACGAAGGTTTGCGGGAGACTAGTGAGCATGTGGGTAGTCTTGAGCCACTCAGCGGTGACTGAAAAATCCCAGCTTGTGGCGGTGGGCAGGACATGAACCCACACCCTCCTGGATATGGTGCCAGCATGCTGACCACTCAGCCACTTCCTCCACCTCACAGTTCCCAGGGCGTGGTGTGGCTGGACCCCGGTGAGTGAGGCAACAGGCGGCCTGGAGGTGTCCCACATTATGGTGCCCTCAGACAGAGGCTACAGAGGAAGGGTCACCAGGGCCAGTGGGTGAGTGTCCCTTACCTAATCCATCACTATTTGTCTCACACCCCATTGCTGAGAGTGTTTGTTCAATGTGAGACTAATAATGTACCCAAAGATATGTTAAACACTTCTTTCCTGTGTATACACAAGGCTGTTTTGGCAGCTCTTTGAGGCTCCTATATCTTTGTTTGAGGTTCTGAGGGCCAAGGCTCAAGAGGAAATTAGGTTGTAAAAGTGTGTTCATCCCTTTGCTGTGTGTTTATCTAAGCTTCTGTGGGCCAAAGCTAAATAGAAAGGAGGTGTTGAGTGTTTCCATTCCTTTGCTGTGTGTTTATCTAAGCTTCTGTGGGCCAAAGCTAAATAGAAAGGAGGTGTTGAGTGTTTCCATTCCTTTGCTGTGTGTTTGTTAAAGCTTCTGTGGGCCAAAGCTAAATAGAAAGGAGGTGTTGAGTGTTTCCATTCCTTTGCTGTCTGTATCTAAGCTTCTGTGGCCAAGGCATGAAAGGTGGTAAAAGTGCTTCTATGCATTTGCTGTTTTTATTCAAGCTTCTGTTGGTCAAGACTCAAGAAAAGAAGGGAGTAATAGTGCTTCTATTACTTTGCTTTGTCTTTATTTATCTATTTATTTACATATTCTCATCCCTTTGTTTTCATGAAGTGGGCTCCTGATGGCACTGTGCTGGGCATGAGCTGGACAGGAGGAGGATTGCTGCTGTGGAGTGCATTTGGCTCCCTGCTGACTGTGTCTCTGCGCTGGGACCACTCCGAGGACCCACTGTCTCTTGCCATTACTATAACCAATATGGTAAGTAGCAGGGGGTGGAGCGCAGTCACTGGAGTCGCCTACTTTTGGCCAGAGTCAAAGTCGCTAAAATTATCTCCGACACCTTTATGACAAAACAGGTGCTTCTTCCTCTTAATGAAAATTGGTTGGGTTAAGTTAGGTTAGGTTAGGCTAGCTGGTTCTTCCTCATAATGAAAATTGGTTAGGTTAGGTTAGGCTAGCTGGTTCTTCCTCATAATGAAGATTGGTTAGGTTAGGTTAGGTTAGCTGGTTCTTCCTCATAATGAAGATTGGTTAGGTTAGGTTAGCTGGTTCTTCCTCATAATGAAGATTGGTTAGGTTAGGTTAGCTGGTTCTTCCTCATAATGAAGATTGGTTAGGTTAGGTTAGCTGGTTCTTCCTCATAATGAAGATTGGTTAGGTTAGGTTAGCTGGTTCTTCCTCATAATGAAGATTGGTTAGTCATTCTTAAAGTCATACAAAGGCCATGGAAGCCTTCAGAAATGTTTGCAAACTTTGCTTATTCTAAAAACTTGCTCCAGGCATGTCAAACTACGTATTTAATTGAGGCAAACTACTTGTGCGTCTTACGGTCATATTCTTTATACATTTCAGCGCCCAATCACATGTATTTGACAAGGCCTTCGTAGGAGTTTGGGGCATTTCCAGGGGTAGTTTTATGACCCTGGTGGTAGTTTGACCCTTTTTCTGTACCATGAACCTAAGAAACATATTTGACTAGGCTTTCATAGGAGTTTTGGACATTCCCATATCCAAAACTGATAGCTTGAGTAAAAGTCATGTGCATCGGGGCACACTATACTAAGGTTAACATCACTTTGCTGTTTTCTGCCTGTCTGTTTCTCTCCCCAGTTCCACAGCGCCCAGATGACTCCCATCGTGCTGGCGTCAAGCTGTGAGGCTGTGCTGCACCGTGAGCCACAAGCTCCACCTGAGCCACGCCCTCTGGCTCCACAGTGGGGTTCACAGCACACGCGCGTGGCTCCCTTTGTTCCCAAACTCCTCGGACAAGTCCCACACCTTCATGGCCCGGAGAATCACGCTGCCCTTCACTCCATGCGTCCATACAGCCGCTGGGAAGGTGACGCTTAACTTGACTAATCATTTTCGTGTGTAATCTTTTATACTTCGCACACGACAGGTTTTGCTGTTGAAGAATTAAGACTTTTCTCAAGGGAATCATGGACAGTATTTCCCTTTAGTGCTAAACAAAAGGATTAATGTGAATGCAGTGTGTACAGTTTGGGTCCCTCCCTAACCCTCCTCACCTCACTGAGTCCCACAATATTCAAGCAGTCAAGTTTGTATTATTATTATTATTATTATTATTATTATTATTATTATTATTATTATTATTATTTTTACAGTAGAGGAAGTAAGTCAAGGTCAAAACAGTAACTGCGCTAAACTAAACCAATCCCTCTAATCACTGCCCTCATGAAAGAGTGTACAGATGAGTGGCATTTAGCAGCATTCAGTGCTTGATGGCTCCTCCATAAACACTGACAAATCAGCTTCCATTACGCTGGCTATCCTCTGCACCCCTTGCACTGGAGTGACTCTGACTGGCACTGTAATGAGGCACTCCTTCACTGCTGCCTGGCACTAAGGGATGTCTGTGGAACCTTATGTTGATGTAGTGAAGGAGGGAGGTAGCCAGCATCCCACATGGCTGGTTTACGGCATTATTAGTGCAGAAAACATTGTCACGCTACTGCTCCTAGGCCCTGGGGGCATGGCTGGAGCTGTTAGTCAGGGTGGTATTACATAACTGGCCTGCAAGACTGTTCACCAGGATTGGGATAATGACTCGGGAGACATAAATTTTCATGCCTCAGAAATCCTGCTGCCAAAGAGTTTGTATAGGAAGGCAAACCATACACCTCAACGTTCACTCAATGTTAGTGTTGATTTTGTTTCTGCAAGAGTTGTTACAGGAAGGGTTGCTTTAGGGAGAGTTGGTAGAGGAAGTGTTGGAGTATTGAAGAGGTGGTAGAGGAATTTTTGAAGAGTTAGTATATGAAGAATTGGTATAGGAAGTTTTGATTCTGTTTTTTGCAGTTGTTCCAAGAAGGGTTGCTACAGGAAGAGTTGGTATAGGAAGTATTGAAGTATTGAAGAGTTAGTATAAGAAGAGTTGGTATAGGAAGTATTGAAGTATTGAAGAGTTAGTATAAGAAGAGTTGGTATAGGAAGTATTGAAGTATTGAAGAGTTAGTATAAGAAGAGTTGGTATAGGAAGTATTGAAGAGTTAGTATAAGAAGAGTTGGTATAGGAAGTATTGAAGTATTGAAGAGTTAGTATAAGAAAAGTTGGTATAGGAAGTATTGAAGAGTTAGTATAAGAAGAGTTGGTATAGGAAGTATTGAAGTATTGAAGAGTTAGTATAAGAAGAGTTGGTATAGGAAGTATTGAAGAGTTGGTATAGGAACTATTGAAGAGTTAGTATAAGAAGAGTTGGTATAGGAAGTGTTGAAGAGTTAGTATAAGAAGAGTTGGTATAGGAACTATTGAAGAGTTAGTATAAGAAGAGTTGGTATAGGAACTATTGAAGAGTTAGTATAAGAAGAGTTGGTATAGGAACTATTGAAGAGTTAGTATAAGAAGAGTTGGTATAGGAAGTGTTGAAGAGTTAGTATAAGAAGAGTTGGTATAGGAACTATTGAAGAGTTAGTATAAGAAGAGTTGGTATAGGAAGTATTGAAGTATTGAAGAGTTAGTATAAGAAGAGTTGGTATAGGAAGTATTGAAGAATTGGTATAGGAACTATTGAAGAGTTAGTATAAGAAGAGTTGGTATAGGAAGTGTTGAAGAGTTGGTATAGGAACTATTGAAGAGTTAGTATAAGAAGAGTTGGTATAGGAAGTATTGAAGAGTTGGTATAGGAACTATTGAAGAGTTAGTATAAGAAGAGTTGGTATAGGAAGTGTTGAAGAGTTGGTATAGGAACTATTGAGGAGTTAGTATAACAAAAGTTGGTATGGGAAGTGTTGAAGAGTTGGTATAGGAACTATTGAAGAGTTAGTATAAGAAGAGTTGGTATAGGAACTATTGAAGAGTTAGTATAAGAAGAGTTGGTATAGGAACTATTGAAGAGCTAGTATAAGAAGAGTTGGTATAGGAACTATTGAAGAGCTAGTATAAGAAGAGTTGGTATAGGAACTATTGAAGAGTTAGTATAAGAAGAGTTGGTATAGGAACTATTGAAGAGTTAGTATAAGAAGAGTTGGTATAGGAAGTGTTGAAGAGTTAGTATAAGAAGAGTTGGTATAGGAACTATTGAAGAGTTAGTATAAGAAGAGTTGGTATAGGAAGTGTTGAAGAGTTAGTATAAGAAGAGTTGGTATAGGAAGTATTGAAGAGTTAGTATAAGAAGAGTTGGTATAGGAAGTGTTGAAGAGTTGAAGAGTTGGTATAGGAAGTGTTGAAGAGTTAGTATAAAAAGAGTTGGTATAGGAAGTATTGAAGAGTTAGTATAAGAAGAGTTGGTATAGGAAGTGTTGAAGAGTTAGTATAAGAAGAGTTGGTATAGGAAGTGTTGAAGAGTTAGTATAAGAAGAGTTGGTATAGGAAGTGTTGAAGAGTTAGTATAAGAAGAGTTGGTATAGGAAGTGTTGAAGAGTTAGTATAAGAAGTTTAGTTGGTATAAGAAGAAGAGTTGGTATAGGAAGTGTTGAAGAGTTAGTATAAGAAGAGTTGGTATAGGAAGTATTGAAGAGTTGGTATAAGAAGAGTTGGTATAGGAAGTATTGAAGAGTTGGTATAGGAACTATTGAAGAGTTGGTATAGGAAGTATTGAAGAGTTAGTATAAGAAGAGTTGGTATAGGAAGTATTGAAGAGTTAGTATAAGAAGAGTTGGTATAGGAAGTATTGAAGAGTTAGTATAAGAAGAGTTGGTATAGGAAGTATTGAAGTATTGAAGAGTTAGTATAAGAAGAGTTGGTATAGGAAGTATTGAAGTATTGAAGAGTTAGTATAAGAAGAGTTGGTATAGGAAGTATTGAAGAGTTGGTATAGGAACTATTGAAGAGTTAGTATAAGAAGAGTTGGTATAGGAAGTATTGAAGTATTGAAGAGTTAGTATAAGAAGAGTTGGTATAGGAAGTATTGAAGAGTTAGTATAAGAAGAGTTGGTATAGGAAGTATTGAAGAGTTAGTATAAGAAAAGTTGGTATAGGAAGTATTGAAGAGTTAGTATAAGAAGAGTTGGTATAGGAAGTGTTGAAGTGTTGAAGAGTTAGTATAAGAAGAGTTGGTATAGGAAGTGTTGAAGTGTTGAAGAGTTGGTATAGGAACTATTGAAGAGTTAGTATAAGAAGAGTTGGTATAGGAAGTGTTGAAGAGTTGAAGAGTTGGTATAGGAACTATTGAAGAGTTAGTATGAGAAAAGTTGGTATAGGAACTATTGAAGAGTTAGTATGAGAAAAGTTGGTATAGGAAGTGTTGAAGAGTTGAAGAGTTGGTATAGGAACTATTGAAGAGTTAGTATAAGAAGAGTTGGTATAGGAAGTGTTGAACTATTGAAGAGTTAGTATAAGAAAAGTTGGTATAGGAAGTGTTGAAGAGTTGGTATAGGAACTATTGAAGAGTTAGTATAAGAAGAGTTGGTATAGGAAGTGTTGAAGTGTTGAAGAGTTGGTATAGGAACTATTGAAGAGTTGGTATAGGAACTATTGAAGAGTTAGTATAAGAAGAGTTGGTATAGGAAGTGTTGAAGTACTGAAGAGTTGGTATTGGAACTATTGAAGAGTTAGTATAAGAAGAGTTGGTATAGGAACTATTGAAGAGTTAGTATAAGAAGAGTTGGTATAGGAAGTGTTGAACTATTGAAGAGTTGGTATAGGAACTATTGAAGAGTTAGTATAAGAAGAGTTGGTATAGAAACTATTGAAGAGTTGAAGAGTTGGTATAGGAACTATTGAAGAGTTAGTATAAGAAAAGTTGGTATAGGAAGTGTTGAAGTGTTGAAGAGTTGGTATAGGAACTATTGAAGAGTTAGTATAAGAAGAGTTGGTATAGAAACTATTGAAGAGTTGAAGAGTTGGTATAGGAACTATTGAAGAGTTGAAGAGTTGGTATAGGAACTATTGAAGAGTTAGTATAAGAAGAGTTGGTATAGGAAGTTTTTATTCTGCTTTTTGCAATAGTTGGTATGGGAAGACAGAGCATACATTTACACTTTTTCTATATGTTAGTTTTGATCATGTTTTTGTGGGCGGCAGCTGTCATGTTTGAGGAGGACATCCATCCTGCTGGCCGCCCAGACTGACGCCTCCTTGCCGGCCTGTGTACTACTGCCTCCCACCACCAGCCCCTCCCTGTGGCTGAATGCACTGTAAGTCATTCTTTATTGTGGTTCAATTTCGTTTTTGTGCGGTAGTGATAGGGTCTTGCCACTAATGAATATCAAAATAACACTTTTCAAAATGACACTAAATTAGAAGAGATTCTAAATTTCTACAATAATGTTTGGATTCTCTCAAATACCGTTTTTTTGGGGTGAGTCACGTTTGTCATGTTCATGTGTTTTTCTTAATCCGTCCGCTGCAATTGGCACGGATTTCACCTTCACTGTTAGCCTGGTAACATAATTATAGTCCCAGGTCTTTCTCTGCTTCTGTGGCAGATAGTGGAGTGTTTCCCATGTGGTATTGGTGTGCTGGATATCCCCTCCCAAGGTGCAGGACTTTACAGTTTTCTTCATTGAATTGTAGCAGCCACTTGTTGCTTCACTCCTGTAGCTTGGTGAGGTCTTCTGGTAGGAAGTCTGCACCCAAGGGTTAAGGAATTTCTCTTGTTTGTCTGATATTCTGTATTTCTGTGATGGTAGTGCTGTTGAAAACTGACAAGGGTATCTGGCCCTAGAGGAGGAGGCCTCCCAGACTGCCTGCTGCCCCGGTGCTGGAGTTCATCGGGGAGTTTCCGGTGTACCTCCAGACGGTGGTGGAGTGTGCCTGCAAGGCAGAGCTGGCACTCTGGCACTACCTCTATCAGCAGCCGGCAGCCCCAAGCAGCTCTTCATACGAGCACTGGAGGTTCCCCAGCTGGACACAGCAGCCTCATGCCTCATCATTTTGCAGGAGGGTGAGGAAGGAGAAGCAAGGTGGGCTATTAGTTTTGTCTAATTTCATGGCATTTATCTGACAATAGTTTATGAATGTGGTTTCTAGTCACACCGTTAACACACTTTTTGCCTTGTTTTGGTGGAGGTCATTTTGTCTCCATAAATAAAGTTTGCCTTGCTTCCCCGTGACAGAATCTGGAGAGTGCCTCCGTGAGTCGCTGCCTTGCAACGCGTCTCCTCCATGCCACTCTAGAAGCCAGGGAGTGGGACCTCAGCAAAGACCTCATCCGCTTCCTGCGCTCTGTAGGTGAGGAAGACTCTTGCCTAAACTAAACACTCCTATGGCATTAATAAGATGGACCTTGCTTGTGACAGCATCTTGTGTTTCCAGAAGCAGCTGTTCCTGTATGAACAAGATCCTGAAGTCCACAGCCAGCGCAGCGTCAACAGCCAAGGTATTAGTCAGCATGTATACTTCTGTTGTCTTGTGGTTATATTCTCCGGCAAGGCGTGGAATAAGTGGAGATGGGATAGAAGTGTTGAAGTAGTAGATTGGGGCTACTATCAAAGGGGCTGTTGAGGAAGTAGTCTCTTAAAATGATCCTACAGGCCACAGCAATGAGGACAGGACAACCTCAGTCTGCTTCCTGGCCTGGAGCAGCAGTGTATAGATGGGCGTCTGTGTTCCTGGGTTCTTTCCTGCTCCTGATCTGCCTCCCTTCATGTAAGAAAACCTTCTCCTGCTGCTTCCTGGCCTGGAGCAGCAGTGTATAGATGGGTGTCTGTGTTCCTGGGTTCTTTCCTGCTCCTGATCTGCTTCCCTTCATGTAAAAAAACCTTCTCCTGCTGCTTCCTGGCCTGGAGCAGCAGTGTATAGATGGGTGTCTGTGTTCCTGGGTTCTTTCCTGCTCCTGATCTGCCTCCCTTCATGTAAGAAAACCTTCTCCTGCTGCTTCCTGGCCTGGAGCAGCAGTGTATAGATGGGCGTCTGTGTTCCTGGGTTCTTTCCTGCTCCTGATCTGCCTCCCTTCATGTAAGAAAACCTTCTTTTTCTGCTTCCTGGCCTGGAGCAGCAGTGTATAGATGGGCGTCTGTGTTCCTGGGTTCTTTCCTGCTCCTGATCTGCCTCCCTTCATGTAAGAAAACCTTCTTTTTCTGCTTCCTGGCCTGGAGCACCAGTGTATAGATGGGCGTCTGTGTTCCTGGGTTCTTTCCTGCTCCTGATCTGCCTCCCTTCATGGAAGAAAACCTTCTTTTTCTGCTTCCTGGCCTGGAGCACCAGTGTATAGATGGGCGTCTGTGTTCCTGGGTTCTTTCCTGCTCCTGATCTGCCTCCCTTCATGGAAGAAAACCTTCTTTTTCTGCTTCCTGGCCTGGAGCAGCAGTGTATAGATGGGCGTCTGTGCTCCTGGGTTCTTTCCTGCTCCTGATCTGCTTCCCTTCATGGAAGAAAACCTTCTCCTGCTGCTTCCTGGCCTGGAGCACCAGTGTATAGATGGGTGTCTGTGCTCCTGGGTTCTTTCCTGCTCCTGATCTGCCTCCCTTCATGGAAGAAAACCTTCTTTTTCTGCTTCCTGGCCTGGAGCACCAGTGTATAGATGGGCGTCTGTGTTCCTGGGTTCTTTCCTGCTCCTGATCTGCCCTTCTGACCTTCTGCTGCTTCCTGGCATGAAGTAGTTATATGCTAATATGTGAATTATTTAAATAACAATAAATTATTAGCAGTACGTAGGAGAAAAATTTAGTAATAACGAAATAAAATGTGGAAGAGAGAGAGAGAGAGAGAGAGAGAGAGAGAGAGAGAGAGATTCCTTTCCTGCTACACATTTTTGCTTCATCAAAGGATCCAGCTCAAGTGCAACAAAAAAAAGCCCGCTACTCGCCTCTCCCACAAAAGTAAAAAGTAAAGAGTAGCCAGAAGAGAGGTCAATTTTGGGTGGAGAGGTGTCTTGATACACTTCTTGAAAGAGGTCATGTCATAGGCAGGAGGAAATACAGACGAAGGAAGGCTTCTCCAGAGTTTACCAGTGAAAGGGATGAAAGAATGGAGATTCTGGTTAACTCTTGTATGAGGGGTTTAGACAGAATAGGGATGAGCATGAGTAGAAAGTCGTGTGCAGCGGGGCCGCGTGAGGGGGGGAAGCATGCAGTTAGCAAGTTCAGAAGAGCAATTAGCGTGAAAATATCGATATAAGATAGAAAGAGGCAACATGTCGGCCGAATTTAAAAGTCAGTAGGAGGAGGAGAGCTGATGAGACAAAGAGCCTTAGACTCCACTCTGTCCAGAAGAGCTGTGTGGGTGGAGCCCCCCCACACGAGATGCATACTCCATACGAGGGTGGACAAGGCCCCTGTATATGGATAGCAGCTGCGCGGGGGAGAACTGGCGGAGACAATACAGAGCGCCCAACCTCGAGGAAGTTGATTTAGCGAGAGAGGAGATGTGAAGTTTCCAGTTGAAATTTTGAGTTAAGGATAGACCGAAGATGTTTAGCGTTGAAGGTGACAGCTGAGTGTTGTTGAGGAATAGTGGATAGGTGTTTGGAAGTTTGTGTTGTGTGGACAGGTGGAGAAACTGGGTTTTTGAGGCATTGAAGGACACAAGGTTCCTTTTACCCCAATCGGAAATGATAGCAAGGTCTGAGGCTAAGCGTTTTGCAGCCTCCAGTCTGGAGTCTTGTAATTCATGTTGAGAGGGTCTTCTGTTGATAGAAGTTGAATAATGCAGAGTGGAGTCATCAGCGTATGAGTGGATAAGATAGTTGTTATGGAAAGAAGATCATTGATGAATAACAGGAAGAGAGTGGGTGATGGGACAGAGCCCTGTGGAGCACCACTGTTGATAGGTTTAGGGCAAGGACAGTGACCGTCTACCACAGCAGAGATAGAACGGCCGGAAAGGAAACTGGAGATAAAGAAACAGAGAGGGATAGAATCCAAAAGAGTAAACATGACTCCCTTAGATGCAGTGTGTCCTAAACCTGCCTGATCATGTTCCTGGTTGATGTGTTCCTGCCATGAAGTACAAACCATTGCTATCTGAAGCTCCTCCGCTGCTTCCCTGCCTGTGCTTAGGGCGTCCACACCCTTGGTTGACACACTCACTATTTAACCTCCACTCACGAAGCTTTTTTTGTATTGTTTTGTTTTTTATATAATGAAATGCAAAAATTACAGTTTGCGCCCCCTCCATGTAACGCCTCTTGCCACCCCCTGTCCTGATGCCATAGAACACTGTGTTACTGATGGCCTTGCAACACATGACCATATAATTATGTGTGTGTATGTGTGTGTGTGTGTGTAGTACAGGGGATCCTTGGGTTACAACATCCTCAACCTACAACGTTTGGAGGTTGCAACGTAGCCCCCGTACATTATTAAAAATCCTTGTTTCGAGTTACGACACTTGTGTCAAATTACGAACTCCACCTGGGACTATATAATACCAGGCTGCCAGTGAAGGGATATCCATCACACCAATACCATGTGGGAAGCACTCCACTATCCACCACAGAAACAGAGAAAGACATGGCACTATATGTTACCAGGCTACCAGTGAAGGGATATCCAGCACACCAATACCACATGGGAAGCACTTCACTATCCACCACAGAAACAGAGAAAGACATGGCACTATATGTTATCAGGCTACCAGTGAAGGGATATCCATCACACCAATACCACATGGGAAGCACTTCACTATCCACCACAGAAACAGAGAAAGACATGGCACTATATGTTATCAGGCTACCAGTGAACGCAATATCCGTTCCAATCGCAGCGGATGGGTTAATAGTTTGCCAGCCAGTTTTTGTCTCTTTCCTGAACTTGAATTGGGCCAACTTTTTCCCATCACTGGAGGTTCTGAGCTCTTGTTTTTAGTGTTAGTGACTTGCCAACATCACCTCACTCTGCTAGTTCCCAAAACCTATTTAAATACTCTCACTTTGATCACCGTGCAGCCTGTAGCTTAACTTTCCTTCTTCTCAAGTTTGTGTGTCCTGGAATCTCCGGTGTCATGCTTTATATTTGTGTCTTCCCTCAGCCTCTCCAATGCCCATTGCTTCCAGATCTCCTTGAACTCTCACCTGTTTTGTAGTATTGGTGCTTTATCATCAGCTTTCTTAATCCCCATCACCCACTTAAATACTTTTAATTAGATCACCATGCAATTTATGTACTTTTTTTTTCTTCAGTTTCTTTGGCCTCAGATCTTTGTCATTTTAAAATCATGGTGTTGTCCTTCACATGTGGCCAGTGAGCAGAGTCACTCGGAGGCGGCAGCAGTGGTTGGCCAGCTGGTGGGCGGGCGAGGCCTCGACCTGCTGATCAACAACACCGGCGTGGCCCGCGCTCCACAGGCATCAACATGGTCAGGTGGCCGCAGGTGGTGGACACCTTCACGGTCAACACTGTGGTGCCCGTCATGATCTCAAAGGTACACGAAGGCAGGACAATTGTGGCGCCTAGTTTCCTCCTTCTCTTCCTTTTTTCTTGTTCCTCCTCCTTTATCTGTCTTTTACTTTTCTTTACCTTCACCCTCTTCTTCCTCTTTTCTTACTATTCTTCAAACACCTGACAGACATGTGATCAGACAGACCCAATTGTGGTTGAGTGTATTATTCAGTTGTTTATCAGTCAGTCAGTAGGGGCATACAGCTGGGGGTGTCACCTCACCTAGAGTCACTTTATAGAGAGAGGCCCGACATAGGCGGCCCTGTGTATAAGGCTGCTGTGCGCCATTTTTGGTTGAGGTATTAAAAACATAATTTTACCTAGTTTGGAAGCGGATTTGGCTGCTTTTTAATGTAACAATGCCTTGCTGCCTAGCCTTCGGATGTAGCAACATGCCACAGAGGGGATACAAAGTGTATAATTTAACTGCAAGGCCGCTGAGAAGACATCGGTGTACTAACAGTCAGTCATCTTGGGAGGAAACCATCGGTTATGACAGCAAGACACACACACTGCCATTGTGTGTGTCTTGCTGTCATAACCGCCCTCCCTTTGTACTGTCTATGGAAACCATTGTGAGAGAGGCACAGCTACAAGGACTGAAACAATCGTTCACCTCAGGTCCAGACATGATGAGGGAAGCCGTGGCCCTTATGGCCAAAAGTATTGGCTGTGATCTCCCCCACAGGGCTCCAGCTGTTATAACAGACTCACAGAACATTTATTGCAGCAATAGTGTGTGTGTGTGTGTGTGTGTGTTAACACAATAAAGAGAGCAGCCCGGCGAGTAATGGAATCAGGACCCCTCCACCCCCAGATAATTAGTTTACACTAATTTTCTCTCCATATGCTAAAGTTTACTGCAAGCAGGTAACGTAAAGGAAGCAACGTGCCTTTGCATTGATGGAGCTTGGGTAGTGTGTCAGCCACGTGGCCCATGACAAGTGTATCAAGGCTCATGACGTTCAGGAGGCAGCGTCCCTCTCTGCAGGCAAGGGTCAGGCGATGAAGGGATATGTAGGTAATAGAAAGACTTCCCCAACTGCTGCCGATAATGTTTTACAGCGATAAGTATTGTTAAATCCATCCATCACAGCAGCAACACTCAAAGAGAAGCACCCAGACTTGTGTGAAGTCTCTCAGTACCCTCTGAGCGCTGCCGCCTCTCAAGGTCGTCAGCAGCCCGCCGTGACACGCATATATCACAGGCTACGTGGGTTACTGAGTGCCTATGCTGAGACAGTGGCTGATCGTAAGGCTAATAATAATCTCCTGTCACCTTCTAACGGCACATTCCAACGGCTGGTGACCAAATTATGGTAAAGTATAAGGGCGTAATGGTGGGTTGGCGATACCTGTTGATGTAGACACAAACTGTCTCATATTTATTTTCCCAGAGCTCGTTGGCTGCCGGCTCCCTGCTGGCTGTTAGGGGAAGGTGTGCAGGTCTGACACAAGTGTGCTCAGTTTCAGTGGACGACCCGTATGGCTGTGCAACAGAAATACAAAAGAGAGCGTGTGCCAGCATTTGAAAAGCACGGCGAGAACAGGGCCAATAATGGCATCCAAATCTTAGGTTGTTGGGACTCTCTCTATCAAGGGACTCTAACCTCGCCCACCCTGCTTCCCCATCCCTGGCCATCCCTCCGGGCAAGTCTTTATACAGGGGCCTTCCCATGTAAAGTACCTCATGGTAGGATCCATTGGCCTCCTCCACTTTAGGTTGTCTCTTGGTGCTCCTGGTACCAGGGCCATGGAGACCAAGACACAATGTGGCCTGAAGCAACATTAAAGTCATTCAAGACAAGGGAGGAGGCAGTGGCTGAGTGGTTAGCGTGCCACTCCCATGTTTGCCGCGTTGTGGATGATGTGGGCTAGAATCCGCCGCTACCACCTGGGAATTTTTCAGTCACCGCTGAGTGGCCTGAGCCTACCCACATGCTGTCCTGAAGACCACCCATCAACCCGGACTCTACAAGAACTGTACAAGTGAATCAAGAATGAGCTCGGGGGGCAGTATGAGCCAACTATAGACGGCGGCACTATAAACACCTGCCTGCGCCATAACAGGCTTGGGCCGACCACCAGGCCCAACCAAGAAAGCCTACTGGCACTACAGGCCAGGACGTAGAGGGGGCACTATAAGTGTTTCCCACCTATCAGTAGCAGCACACAGTGTGAATAGACATGAAGCTCCAGGTGCCTCAGACTCACCTGTACTACACACTCAGTCAGTCGCCCCAACAACAAATGCTACAGTTGGCTGGAGGTGCCTAGAGCCACCCCCTAGACACTCACCTTTGATCAATCTATATGCGCCCTTCAGAGTAGTGCCGGGGCTCTAAAGAGCATGGGATCAATCACTATGATTCTCAAAGATGACCAGGAAACAGATGTGTGATGAGACTTACAGGAAACACTATTTAACAGATAACTGGAGGAGGGAAGGGAAGGGATGGTGTGATATCTGGCAGAGCTTCATAACCTCTGCATCACTCTGTATAAAGAACTGGCTGAGGAGTGAAGGGTGTAGTATCAGGCCGGGCTTCATGCAGTACACCATGTAATAAACTAATATTAAAGCCTTGATATAATGTACTAATTGACAGGTGAAGGGAAGGGATGGTGTAGTAAATGGCAGGACTGTATACATAAGTTCTCTATTTAACAAACCAATTACCAGAGCACCAAGTCTCCTACCCTGAAGCAAATCACAGTAATGCTGAAGTCTAACACCTCTTCTCTTCTTTCATTCTCAGCAGTAACCAGGAAGCTGATGTGTCATGAGACTTACAGTAACTTATGGAACAGACTCATTGGGGTGAAGGGAAGGGGCAGTGTCATACCTGGCAGAGCTTCCTTCATACAGTAAACTGTGTAACAGACTCATTGGGGTGAAGGGAAGGGGCAGTGTCATACCTGGCAGAGCTTCCTTCATACACTAAACTGTGTAACAGACTCATTGGGGGTGAAGGGAAGGGGCGGTGTCATACCTGGCAGAGCTTCCTTCATACACTAAACTGTGTAACAGACTCATTGGGGTGGAGGGAAGGGGCGGTGCCATACCTGGCAGAGCTTCCTTCATACACTAAACTGTGTAACAGACTCACTGGGGTGAAGGGAAGGGGCAGTGTCATACCTGGCAGAGCTTCCTTCATACACTAAACTGTGTAACAGACTCATTGGGGTGAAGGGAAGGGGCGGTGTCATACCTGGCAGAGCTTCCTTCATACAGTAAACTGTGTAACAGACTCATTGGGGTGAAGGGAAGGGGCGGTGTCATACCTGGCAGAGCTTCCTTCATACAGTAAACTGTGTAACAGACTCATTGGGGGTGAAGGGAAGGGGCGGTGTCATACCTGGCAGAGCTTCCTTCATACAGTAAACTGTGTAACAGACTCATTGCTTTTTTGTTTCATTCCCTTTCCTTGCCTGCTCTTTTTCTTCCCACTTTTCCTTTTACTTTCCCAATACTTCCTTTCCTTCTCTTCCTTTCTTTCCTTTCTTTTTCTATTACGGTAAACTACTTTTCAATCACAGACTCATTGCATTTTTAATTCATTCCCTTTCCTTGCCTGGTCCTTTTCTTCCTTCCTTTCCTTTTACTTTCTGTCTATTTCCTTCCCTTCTCTTCCTCTCTTTTCTATTACAGTCTCACATCCTGAAGCCCTAAGTCTGGCAGATCACAGCAATGCTTAACTCTAATGCCTACACTATTCTCTCAGGCTTTGCTTCCTCAATTGAAGGCTGCGGAGGGGAGCGACCTGTGGGTGTGGCGAGCGGCCGTCAGCAACATGTCCTCAATCCTCGGCTCCATCCAGAACAACGACCGAGGTGGACTCTACCCGTACAGGGCCAGCAAGGTACTTCAGAGCTGGTCTCCTGAAATGTCATAATTATATAAGGAAATGCTAAAGAAAGGAATGAAAAAAAAAATGAGGTTGCAGTTATGGATACAAATTTAATACATCTCAGCCAGACGTTGTATTCATCCTGATTTACGAATTACAGTTTGGTTTTGGTTAACTCTTGCATCAGAAAGTTGGACAGCATAGGGAAGAGCTTGAGGAAAAAGTCTTGGGCAGAGAGGCCACATGAAGGGTCTCTAAAAGCATTCAGTTGCTATGCTTTTCTTAACCCGGTAGCAGCAGGGATCATGTCTCTTAACGGTCCCTCCAAGCGAGAAAAATGAGAAAAAATCACCCCTCACTCAAACCATTTCATAATATATATCAAAGGATTTGTGATCAGATTATGTATCATCTGTTTTGGGGGGTTTATATCATGGCACAAATTTGGCCTGTCGCTGCTACACGGTAAAACCACAAATTTAACCCATCGCTGCTACACGGTAAAGCCACAAATTTAACCCATCGCTGTTACACGGTAAAGCCACAAATTTGTCCCATCACTGCTACACGGTAAAGCCACAAATTTGGCACGTCGCTGCTACACGGTAAAGCCACAAATTTGTCCCATCGCTGCTACCGGGTTAAGAGTATACAGCATGAAAATAGCATTGCAAGGTGATGGTAAGTGGAGCAATACTGTGGGAGACTTTGATGAGGGTGATGAGGCCCACTAAGGTATATTTGTATAAAGGTTAGTGCCATGGAAAAGAAGGGAAGGGAAGGAAATGAAACGTAAGGAAAGGGAAGGGAAGGAAAGGAAACGTAAGGAAAGAAAAGCAAAGGAAAGGGAAGGGAACAGAAGGGAAGGGAAGGAAAGGAAACGAAAGGAAAGAAAAACAAAGGGAAGGGAAGGGAACGGAAAGGAAAGAAAAAAGGAAAGGAAAGGAAAAAGGAAGGGAACGGAAAGAGCAAGAAAGGAAAGAAAAAAAATAACGTAATAGAAAAATAAAGGAAGAGGAGAGAAGGAAATAGAGGGAAAGGAAAAGGAAGAAAAAGAGCAGGAAAGGAAAGGGAATAAGATAAAAAGAAAACAGTAGAAAAAAATAAGAGAAGGGAAGGGACGGGAAACAGAATGAAGAGACCAAGGTTGTAACGCGTCCATCTGAGAATTACCTTAAACCCCTTTGAGACGTAGGTTGGTATTCTGGCACGCATCCGCCTCTCACGTCAACTCTTCCCAAAGGCCAAACAGTAGATTGATGGGGTTCTCCTGAGTGATGGTCTCGTGTAAAAGTCCCCCTCCAGCAAGGTTGTGACGAGTCCTTTTGAGGAACAATTTTAACAACCTTTGAGAAGTAGGTCGGTATTCTCAGACTTCCGCTTCTCACGTCAACTCTTTCCAAAGGCCACAAAGGAGATCAATTGCATCCTCATGAGTCTTCTTCCATATTCATGATGCAGAAGCCTCGTCAAACTATCACCAAGGTCATAAAACTACCCATGGAAATGCCCACAACTCTTTTGAGAACCTTTTCAAATGGGTGTGTTTGGGCACTTGAATGTCTCCCAGCAGGATCGGCTGACTTGCCCCAGCCGTGAGTTACGTGGGTGCCCCTTGGCCTCCTCCACGCAGGGTTTTCTCATACAGACAACCCCGTGAGCAGGATCAACATCCAGGAGGCGTGCCACGTGCCCATATACCTGGAGTTGGCGTTCACGGACTAAGCTGGCAACAGGCCTCGATTCAGTTTCCTGGAATAGTCGCTGGTTTGATACGAGGTCATTCCAGCAATACCCTGTGATCCTGCGAAGGCACTTGGCACCAAAGGCATCGACGCGCCTCTCCACGTCACTGTTCAGTGTCTGTGTGGGCCAGGCCCGTCTGTTGAGTGACTTCCTGGTGAGACCCACCATTGTCATGCACTGTGCTACCAAGGTATGTGAAACATCTGGGGACTTGGACATCCTCACCACATGCATGGACAGACTGAACTGTGTCATCCAGAAAGCCTTCAAACACCTGGACCTTGGTTCTGGCCCAGGAGGCCTTCAGCCCCAGCAGCTACAGGTCCTAAACACTGAGAGCCATCATCAGAACCTCCAGCAATTCTGAGAAAAGTGTATACAGCATCATCAGCAAAAACAAGATCAGTGACCGTGATGTGCGAAGCAAGGTGTCCCAAAGCTTGGTGCACTAGTGTAGACCATGGGCAGTATTACACATGAACAACATGTGTCCTCAAGGCCTCCTGCTTACATCTGTGAATGGACGACACGTCTACATCTGGGAAAACAGACCAAGGTGAAAACAAAGGAGTTGGGAAACTGCCTGTAATGTGCCATTCCCTCAAAGAGAAGAAATATTTAAAAAAAAGATCAAATTTAGTTTCCGGTGTCTTTTATTTGCCTCTCAAAAGAATTGAAGTGATAGGGAGAAGGAAATACAATAGGAGGAATCAATGCTGCTCCAGAGTTTGCCAGTGAAAGGTATGAACAATTTTTATTTTTTTTTTTTTATGTCGTGGCCTATTGCGCCGGTAGGCTTCTTCCCAGTGGATCCTGATGGTCGGTCCAAGGCTTCTTCCCGGTGGGGCCTGATGGTCGGCCCAGCCCGTTCTGCCACAGGCGAGTTTTATAGTGGCGCCATCCTGCATTGGCTCATGCTGCCCTCCCAGAGCTCATCTTTAATCCTAGACTCTAGAGTCCGGGTTGATAGGTGGTCTTCTGGACAGCATGTGGGTAGTTTTTAAGGCACTCGGCGGCGGCTGAAAAATCCCAGCTTGGTGGCACCGGGCGGGGATTGAACTCGTGTCGTCCTGAACGCGGTGCCCACGCTATCCATTCAGCCCACTGGTCAGCTCTTGCATAGTTAGTAAGGGATGAAAGAGTGGAAGTAATGTTTAACTCTTTCACTGATATATATGTTCTTTTTTTTATAGGACCTTACTGCATAGAATGTCATAGGCTACTATACTTGGCGCCTCCCATGACTTTATCCATTCCTCTCCTCCCAGACGGCTCCCAACGCAATCACCAAGTTCCTGAGCATTGACCTGAGGGACAGCAACACCCTGGTGGGCAGCGTGTGGCCCGGCTGGGTGCAGACTGATATGAGTGGCCGCAACGCTCCCCTCACACCGGCACAGAGCATTGCCAACATCTGCATCTTCTCGGCCCATGAACGATGCACACCACGGACAGTTTTACCAGCAGGACGGCACCAAGCTACCCTGGTGATTGCTGTTTGTCGAGGTGATTCCGTTTTCTCTTGTCTGGTGCACTCTTTTCACTTTTTATTTTTCAACAGTAGAGGAGACAAGAAATAGGCTTAGCAGTCATGTGGTGAGTGCCAATACAATTGTCACATTCAAAAATAGACTAGATAAATTCATGGACAGCGATATTAGGTGGGGTTAGATACACGGGAGCTTAGGGTCAAAGGAGCTGCCTCGTACAGGCCTACCGGCCTCTTGTAGACTCCTGCGTTCTTATGTTCTTATGTTCTTATGTAATGCACAAAAAGAAAAACTACGCTGGTGATTGCTGGGTGTCAAGAGGGTAATATTGTTTTCCTCCTTTCTGGTACAGTATTTTGTTTGTTCGTTATTTTCTACAGTGGAGAAGACAGGAACAAGGTTGAACTAATGCATTGAAAGAAAAACTACCCCGGTGATTGCTGGGTGTCAAGAGGGTAATATTGTTTTCCTCCTTTCTGGTACAGTATTTTGTTTGTTCATTATTTTCTACAGTGGAGAAGACAGGAACAAGGTTGAACTAATGCATTGAAAGAAAAACTACCCCGGTGATTGCTGGGCGTCAAGGTAATTCTGCTTGGCTCTCTTCTAGTCTAGTGCCTTCCTTTTCTACTACTCCAGGGAATGACCCAAGCGTATGAAACCCTTGTTAAATATGTGAGCTTGGGCACCAAAATGCTTAAAAAGAATGGCCATACAGTAAGTACCCATTACTGTAAGTCCTAACATACCCATTATTGATCCAAAGTAATATTTCAGATGGTTGTGCTGCTAGCTAGAGGCCGCCAAGGACCTGAGAACAGCATGCAGGCTCAACACTGCTGGACAGACCAACACAAGTGGCTCGGGAAGTGCAGCCGTCCAGGCCGGTGTGAGCCTTGCTGTGTTGTGCCAAACTCTGTGTACATAAGACAGAAGTAAGTTGTGCAGTGTAAAAAGCCATTAGGTAGTGTAGTATCTGTACATTTCCGTAAATAAAGACTGATGCAATATTTTCACATCATGCTGCCTGTTGAGAAAAGGAAAGGCTCACAGAATAGCGGGGAAAGTAATGGAATGAACTGAGGCTTGTTTGATATGTAGGAAATAACTGAGTTTAAATCATCATTAGTAACCTGACTGGGCCTTTGTAATGAAAGGGGTTCCACAAGGCTCTGTATTGGGTCCTCTGTTTATTATTTATGTTGGTGACTTGGGTTTGAAAATAACACCAGATTTTTGAAGCAACATGTTAGTATTTATTAAGAGTTTTGTGGCTTGCTTGACTTTTTACTCCATTTTGGGGACAGTTAGAGGTGTTGGATTTTCAGGTTTAAGTGGAGATGAGGAAGGGAGGGTGGAAGAAGGGGACAACTAGTAATAGGGAATAGAGGGGAAGGGTGTGAGATGGGGGTGAGGGTAGAGTAGAGGAAGAAAGCGTGGGAGGAGTACTAGAAGAGAAGAGGAAAGAAGGAAAAGTGTCAGGTAGAGGTTTGTGTGGGGCGAAGAAGGAAGGCATTGGAGGGAAGAGAGGGGAAAAGAAGAGGGAGAATGAGAGTGCTGGGGAGGAGTTCGGAGTGAGGAAAGGGAGAAATGGGGGAAGTTGTAGAAAGGGAAGGAAGATAACAGGAACAAAAGCGACGAAAAGAAAGGGAAGGGAGAGAACTTTTAATCAGGAACGAAAGAAAAGAGAAAGTGAATGAAAGAAAACAGATGGTACAAAACAGGAGCTAAAGAAAGACAGATCAGACCACGCCGGACAACAATAATCACGACTAGGGAAGACTGGTGAAATAGAAGCTTGAGCCTAACACTAACACTAATGAAAGGGGACAGAGGAAGGCGACAACGTTAACCAAGGCGAGGAGGAGCCTAGCGTGATGAGACAGAAACGAGGTGGCGGCAGAGCGATGGGCGGGGGACTGAAACGCACTAAGAGAAGAACCAGCGAGATGAAACAAGGAAGGGGCTGGCTGGTAAAGGGTCTGAATCTACACGAATATGTCTGAACAGTGAGGGAGATGTGGATAAGTGGAAGAGGAGAGAAAGGAGAAGGGGAAGAGGCAGAACACAAGGAGAGAAAAAGAGCATGGAATGAGGGAAAAATTGAGGAATGAGAGGAAGGTGAAAGGGAAAGAAAGGAAACAACCCCTAGAAAAGAAAACAAGGAGATTAGGGAAAAGAAAGGGAGAGAAAGGAAAGGGGAACAGGGGATGGGAAGGCAGAACACTAAGAACAGAGGCTAGGCAAAGGATAGGAAGGGAGAGGGACAATCGGGCAGGAAGATTAAGGAAGAGGGAGGAAAAGTGGAAGAAAAGAGGAAAGAGGACGGACGGAGAACAGGGATGAGGGGAAGACAAGGAAGGATAAACAACAAGGCAATGGTGGCAAGGTTGAACAGTGTGGGAGATGAGGAAAATAGGCCTAGAATGGAAAACAAGGGAGATTAAGGAAGACAGGGAAAGAGAGAGGGAAAGGGAAAAGAGGAAGGGACGGGGAACAGGGATGAGGGAAAAGGGATGGTAAACGACAGGGCAAAGGTGGCAAGGTTGAGCAGTGGGGGAGATAAGGAGACTAGGCCTAGCGAATATGACAAGATTAAAAAAAAAAGAGAGGGAAAGAGGGAGGAAAAGGTAACAGGGGATGGGATAGAGAACAGGGATGAGGGAGAGGCAAGGGAGGGAGATGAGGAAAATAGGGCAAGTGCAGATAACAAGTTGATTAAGGAAGAGACAGGAGATGGGGAACGAAAAGGTAACAGACATGCGTAATCGGAGTAAGACTATTCAGAATATGGCAGAAAGTACGAGTATAAAAATGATCATTACTTTTTCTCCCCTTCGTTGTTTGGTTAAGCGGTTACAACGACTCTCCGGGGAATCCTAACGGCTGCCTTACATTAATAAACCTATTACTATTATTATTATTATTATTACACACACACACACACACACACACACACACACACACACACACACACACACACACACACACACTGCAATTCAAAAATATCCTCAGGGTTAACTTCATGGGACTTAGTTAGTGAGATACGACAAAAGGAAGTTAAGAAAAAAGGGGCGTCTGAATTAAGGCTGTAAACTGATGGGCTTGTTCATCTCTGACGCTTTGGCTTCCTCGGACAGAACATACAGGAGGAGGAGGAGGAGGAGGAGGTGGGGAAAAACAACGATTCCCTGCATAACTTTCCACAGCGGCGGCAATTAATTTATAAAGTCAACTCGGCGTTATTTCCACATGGCAGCCTGCTTGCCTTTGTTTAGCGTGTGTGTGTGTGTGTGTGTGTGTTTATGTTGATTTTCTGAGGAGGTTTATAGCACCTACTAGGACTTCTCTCTCTCTCTCTCTCTCTCTCTCTCTCTCTCTCTCTCTCTCTCTCTCTCTCTCTCTCTCTCTCTCTCTCTCTCTCTCTCTCTCTCTTATTCTTCTTCTGTTATTTTTTCTTACTTTTCTTTATTTTCTTCCTTTTCTTCCTGTTCTTTTTTTTCTTCTTTTTCTTCTTTCTTCTGTTTTCTGTTTTCTGCTTTTATTCTTCTCCCTCTCCCTCTCCCCCTCTCCTTCTCTCTCGGTGAAGCGGAAAACCTCAAGTAATTTCCAGCGTCTCTTACCTTTTGAAATCAGGTCGCGAGGCTGCACCTTTATCGGACACTTAAGCCTTTAATTGCCACACCTGAGCTAGATTAAGGCCAGAGTGCAGGATTGAGCCACTCCACCACACCTTCCCCCTCACACCTGCCTACTCACCTTTGCTTACCTCAGTCAATATACGCCTAATTTTTCCCACCTGTCTGTCCTTCAAATTTTCGCTTCCAATCTATCCTTCCTACGTTTACTCTTATCAGTCACTGTCTCTAACATTATCTTTTCGCACCTTGTTAATGTCGTGTCTAATTTATCTACCTGTTCTTATCTGGGCTTCCAATCATTGTTTTCTACGTATAGTCTTATCAATCCCTCCTTCCTTCAAGCTTACCTTTCTTAACCTTGTCACCATCTTTGCTAATATATCTACTTGTTTTTCTTATTCTAACTTTCTATCTGTCTTCCCTAGTTTTAATTATGCTAGCGTTCTATCTCTCTACCCTAGTTATTATCAATCTTCTTCTCCTTCCAACTCACTTTTTCCAGTCTCGTCAAATTCTTTCATAAATCGTCAAGCTGGCCTTCTTATTACGTCTTCTTGTATCTATTTCCTATTTAGAGTTTCACCAATCCCCCTCATCATCCTCAATCTCTTCACCCCCTCTCTTCCTTCCCCTTCCCTTCCTCTCCTTCTTTTCCTCCCCATCTCTTTCTCCCCCTCCTCTTCATCCCCTCCTTTCAACATCTTCTCTTCGTCTCACCTCTTCTTCATCCCCTTCTATTCCTCCTCCTCCTCCTCCTCCTCCTCCTTCCCCTTCCCTTCCTTTCATTCTTTTCCTCCCCATCTCTTTCTCCCCCTCTCTTCCAGGCAGGCAACACTCTCTCTCTCTCTCTCTCTCTCTCTCTCTCTCTCTCTCTCTCTCTCTCTCTCTCTCTCTCTCTCTCTCTCTCTCTCTCTCTCTCTCTCTCTCTCTCTCTCTCTCTCTCTCTCTCTCTCTCATCATATCTTGAAGTTCGTTCCCTCTCATCTTCCTCCCCTTCCTCCTCCCTCTTCCTCTTCTCCCTCTTCCTCTCCCCATTCTTCCTCTTCCTCCTCCTCCTCCCCTTCCTTCCTCTACCTTCCACACAGTCTCGAGGAAGTGACTTGATAAAGGGCTTTGCGTCGTCTGTTCTCTACTTTCCCAGGGTCATCCATCAAGGGAACGCTTCTTCGCGGCAGCCAAGCGTGTTTTGCTATTCGCCGCACGCGTCCCCAGACCTTCCTTTTGGCTGGCCGGGAAGCAGGTGCGGGGATGAGGCCGGAGGGCAGCATGGGGACGAAGGAAAGGACGGAAAGCTGGCAAGGGGTATGAAAGGACTTGAGGCTTTGCGGGGAGGAAGAGCGGACTAGGAGGAGGTTGTGTGGGGATGAAGTAAAGAAGGAAGAGGGGGCGAACAGCTTGAGAAATGAGGAAAGATGAAAACTAGAGGGTTGAGAAGTGATGAGGAAGTAGAGTAGGGAAAACTGAATAGGAAAGCTGAGAAAAGATGACTAAAATAAATGAGAAATGAGAAAAGACAAAAATTAGAAAGAAGAGGGAAGATGAAATAGAGAAATAGGGAGGAATAGGGTGTCGAGGGAAGGGAAGATATGAAAAAGAAAGCTGAGAAACGATTAGCAAAATAATAAAGAACTGAGAAAAGAGAAAAATTAGGAAGATGAGAAAAGATGAAGAGGAGGAATAGGAAGCTAGAGGGTAAAAAAGAAGTGAAGAATTGATTAAACTGAGAAAACATGACTTGAATGATTGAGAATTGAGAAAAAAATAAAACTAAGAAGCTGAGATAAGATAAGATCGAAAAATACGGAGCTAAAGGATAAAAAATGGATGTAGACTTGATGAAAAAGAAAAAAAACATTGTAGAAGTGAGAAAACATGAAAAATGAAAAGTGAGTTAGAGGGTGAAATGACTGAAGAATTGAGGAAAACAAGAAACCTGGGAAGAAAAGATGAAAAAAAGAAGACTGGGGAGCAGCGTCAAGGTACAAAGAGACTGAAGAGACGAATAATACGAGACATCTGAGAAATGAGAAAAGATAAAAAATAAAAAATAGGATGAAGGGAACGAAAAAACAGAAGAAAAAAAGAACACAATTGGGGAGGGGAGAAACAAATGGAGATAAATCAGTAAAAGGAGGAAAAAAAATAAAAAAATAAACCACGAAAGAATTAAGAAAAGAACTCGAAAACTGTGACAAGGGGAAAGAAAACAGAGAACCGGGAGCATCACAGAAAAAAAAAAAATCGCGAGGGGAAATGAAGCACAGAAGATGAGGGGGAGGAAGAGGAGACAGAGGTGGAGGAGAAGGAGGAGGAGTAGGAAGAGAGAGGGAGGAGGAGAGGGAACAGTCTGTACCTTACTTTTTCCAATCTGTGACTCTGAAGCTAACCAAATCATCTTGTTTGAGGGACTGACCCGACTCAGGACGCGAGGAGAGAAAGATAAAACAAGGGATGGAAGAGAATCAAGGTATGAGGATAACAAACAGCGAAGAGAGAAAGAGAGGAGGTGAAGAAGGATAGGAATAGAATGATAAAGGAAAAGGAAACAGTGAAGGGAAAGGGGAGATAAAGGAGGACAGAAGAGAGTGTAGGAAAAAGGGAGGAAGTAGACGAAATAAGATAACGAAGAGAGGAAGCTAAAGCAAAAAGAAAGGAAGTACGAATCAGAAAAGGAGAAAAAGAAAACCGAAAATAGAACGGGAAGAGGAGAGAAAGAAGGGCTAGAAAATACAGATGAAGGAAAACAAGACCCATAAGAGAAATGAGAGAAAGGAGAGCAAGAAGAGAGAAATGAAGGATAATAAGAAGGGAGAGAGGAGAGAAAGAGGAAAGAAAACAAAATCAAGATGTAGGAAGAAAGGTTGCAGTAGACAAAGCAAGGAAACGAAGGGAAGAGATAAAGACGAAACAAAGGACAGACAAAGTGAACCAGGACATAAAGAAAACAAAACCGAAAAGATGATGAGGAGGTGAAGAAAGACCCAAAAAGACGAGAGGAAAAAGTACCATAAGAGAAAGATGAAGGAAAAGAAGAACGAGAAGAGTTAGAGGAAAGAAGGGAGGACTAAAAGAGAAAGAGGAAAGAAAACAGAAGTTGAGGTGCAGAAAGGAGGGGAGGAGTTGATAAAGCAAGTCAACGAAGAAAGGAAGAGAGGAAAATAAAACAAGGGGTAGAAAGAGGGAATCAGAGTGTAAAGAAAACAAAAGCTATGCCAGAAAGAGGAGAGGAAGATAGACAAGAAGAGAGAGAGGAAGGAAAACAGAAGTCGAGGTGCTGAATGGAGGGGCGGAGAAGATAAAGCAAATAATAGGAGGAGAGCGCAAAATAGAATACAAAGGAACTAGGGAATGAACTTGGTGAGGAAACAAAGAAAAATAGAAAAAAGGAGAGAAAAAAAGAAGAAAAATGAAGAACACACATACACTAGGGAATAAACTTGGTGAGGAAACGAAAGAAAAATAGAAGAAAGAAGAGAAGAAAAGAAGAAAAATGAAGAAAAATGAAGAAAACAACAACTAGTGACTGATAAACACGACGCTTCACAACCACCATCACCACCACCGCCACCACCACCACCACCAACAACAACAACAACAACAACAACAACACAAGAAGAGAACAAAGTGAGATGTATGCCAGAATTTGAGAGCATACCATCTCTCTCTCTCTCTCTCTCTCTCTCTCATGGACGTGACTGATACATGATTGAACGCTCTGACGTTTTCCTTCGGCTGTCCATCATGTGTGTGTGTGTGTGTGTGTGTGTGTGTGTGTGTGTGTGTGTGTGTGTGTATGAAGTACATATACGTTTGAAATGAAGAGGGAAAAATGGGGAAAAAAAAATATAAAACAGAGGGGGGAAAAAAAGAGGAAAAAAAAGAAAGGGAAAGTGGAAGTGGGGAAGACAGGTGGGAGGGAAGGGCATCTGCGGGCCACACATGTAATCAAGCTATTTCCGGCAGCCAGGTGATACTTTCTGATGAAGGCTGACATCTGCGTGTGTGTGTGTGTGTGTGTGTGTGTGTGTGTGTGTGTGTGTGTGTGTGTGTGTGTGTGTGTGTGTGTGTGTGTGTGTGTGTGTGTGTGTGTGTGTGTGTGTGTGTGTGTGTGTGTGTGTGTGTGTGTGTGTGTGTGTGTGTGTGTGTGTGTGTGTGTGTGTGTGTGTGTGTGTGTGTGTGTGTGTGTGTGTGTGTGTGTGTGTGTGTTGTGGAAATATTTTAGTCATCCATTTCACAATCTGATGTTAAGAAAATTGAGTCACACAGGATATAGAAATGATGAAAGATGAATATATATGTGTAATTGCTCTCTCTCTCTCTCTCTCTCTCTCTCTCCCCATATCACACTGTCAGGTACAGAAGGCGAGTCACATAGAATGATCGAATTTCTAGAAGAAAATTATCTAAGCCAAATGGTTTCCAGGCCAACTCGACAAAATAATATACTCGACCTTGTTATAACGACCCAAGATAACATAATCAGTAGTGTCACGGTAGGAGAACACCTCGGTTCTTGCGATCATAAATTAGTGCGCGTCGACATTAAAGCTCAATCATCAGTGACTGAAAATAAAGTAAAGGTGCCCAATTTCAAAAGAGCTAACTTCTTATAAATAACAACAAAACTAACAGAAATACAACTATCAGATGACGGCAACGTAGATGAAGCCTGGCTGTTTTAAAAATCACTTACTCACTCAGCAGAACACATTCGTCCCCTTGTGCGAGAAGCGAATTAACACTAATAAAAGCCCACCGTGGTTTAATAGCGAAATTAAACAATCAGTCAATGAGAGAAAATTGTTTTACAGGTTAAAGAAAGAACAAAGCACGCCCGAAAACATTAGACTTTATAATGATGCCAGGCGACGAGTAAAAAGACTAGTAGGTCAGGCAAAGCGTAGATAGGAAGAAAATATTGCAGCCAACTGTAAAAATAATCCGAAATCTTTCTTCAGTTACATAAACAACAGAAAGGTGATCAAAAGTGGTATTGGACCTTTAACAAACAGCGACGGTGCACTAGTGACTGACAGCCAGCACATTGCAAACCTCTTAAACAATTACTTTTCCTCGGTGTTTAATACTAACAGTCTTCCTCTCGCTACCACCAACACCAGTACTATTGTAAATCTCGAGCATGCATTGCCTAATTTTGAAATAACAACCGATGAAGTCCTTAAAGCTCTCCATTCACTTAAAACAAATAAAAGTCCTGGACCTGACAAAGTATATCCAACTCTGCTGAAAGAAACAAAGAGCGAAATACTCTCCTCCCTCACAACCGTATTCAATATGTCCTTGCGACAAGGCATCTTCCCTTCAGATTGGAAAAAGGCTAACGTGACACCGATTTTCAAGAAAGGAGACAAAAAAGTACCAGGTAATTATAGGCCCATTAGTCTAACTTCGGTTGTAGGTAAGCTACTTGAGGGCATAATTAGAGACAAAATTGTGAATTACCTTGAAAGCCACTCATTGATTGGGGACTCACAACATGGCTTCCGAAACAAAAGATCCTGCCTATCAAACCTATTAACCTTTTATAACGACCTCTTCACTGTTTATGACGTAACCAAATCACTGGACGTAGTCTATCTTGATTTCCAGAAAGCGTTTGATAAAGTCCCGCATCATAAATTACTTTACAAATTAAAGCAAATAGGTATTGACGGTCAAGTAAACCAATGGATCGCGAATTGGTTGAGCAACAGACAACAAAGAGTAGTGATTGACGGATTTAACTCAGAGTGGGCGCCTGTCACTAGTGGCGTCCCTCAGGGCTCGGTCCTTGGCCCAGTGCTCTTCATTATTTACATCAACGACGTGGATGTTGGACTTAATAACCGCATTAGTAAATTTGCAGACGACACAAAGATTGGCAACTCGGTTCTCACTGACCAAGACAGGCAAAGCCTCCAAGAGGATTTGCACAAAATTTCAGCTTGGTCGGATAGATGGGAGATGCCCTTTAACGTAGACAAGTGCCAGGTCCTTCAAGTTGGAACGAGGAATAAGAAGTTCGAATACGAAATGCGCGGCGTTAAACTCAAAAGCGTTCAATGCGTCAAAGACTTGGGGGTCAAAATCGCGTCAAACCTCAAATTCTCACAGCAATGCATCGATGCAGCAAATAAAGCGAACAGAATGTTGGGCTTCATTGAAAGAAACTTTGTATTCAAGAATAAAGATGTAATACTCCCGCTCTACAACAGTTTAGTCCAGGGGTTCTCAAACTTTTTAACTCGTCGACCCCCCAGTGAGACTTCAAAATTTTCATCGACCCCCTAGCTTTAAATGTAACGGGCTTGTCGGGGGGCGTTTAA
>NW_026112200.1:110000-190000 GCF_024679095.1 Eriocheir sinensis | reverse complement strand
ATCTCAGAAAAGAAGCAACAGCCAAGGAGCCACGTTGTCGCCTGGATATATGGTTGGAAGCCACAGTCATTAGCGAACCGAGTAGGGGCTAATGACCTCCACGCTATGGAGCCCTCCATTATTATGTGTCGGGAAAAGAAACAGGGTTGGAGGTATCATTTATGTTTGTAGTAGTAGTAGTAGTGGCAGTAGTATTAGTAGTGGCAGTAGTAGTAGTAGTAGTAGTAATAGTAGTAGTAGTAGTAGCAGTAGTAGTAGTGGCAGTAGTAGTAGTAGTAGTAGTAGTAGTAGTAGTAGTGGCAGTATATTTCACAGGAGGCAGGCGCTCTAACTGACTAACGTCATTACCAATCAGAGCAGCGGGCTTCAGCCTCAACAACAAACAAGAATTTGTCGACGCCATTGCTCTGGAGAACATGGCTGGACTGATTGAGGGACTGCTCGATCTCTGTGCATGTGGATCACCAAATGATGTCACCCACACCATGACATGTAAAAAGGAGGCTGTCGTCTGTATTCGACACGATGAAGTAGGGACTGACAGCCAGCATGCTCGGGGAGGTATGCCAAGACATCACTACCGAGCCGTGGCACCGCTTCCCCTGGACGGCGAACACCTTTCGATACAGGACGGCCAATACCACAGGAGGCACGGGCTGATGAAAGTGCCAGTGGATTCTAAAAGTGCGGACAGCGGGCGTTCATGGACATCCGCATGTTTGACCTGATGGCTGCTGAGCTGCCCCTGCAAGCCGCTTCCACCACAGGAACGACCAGGAGAAGACAAGGCGCATACGGTGAAAGAATCCAATATGTGGATCAGGCAGTTTTCTTTAACCCCTCTCTTGTCTTCTCATCACCACCACATCCGGCAGGATGGGTCCCAGGCCCAATGTGTTTCTACGCATGCCTCATGCGGAACTAATCTCAGGCAAGAAGCATCAGCCAAGGAGCCACGTTGTCGCTCTGGATGAGGTGTCGCCTCTGTTCCTCCCTGCTCAGGTCGGTGGCCATCCTATGTCTCAGGGGCACCAGACACTTGCCCAAAGCCAATGCCAACATCTCCGCAATATGGACTATGAAGCCACAGTGATGGAGAGTGACATTAGGTGGGTCGGGAGTGACTTGATTAGGGAAGGAATGGGGGATCTGGACGGTAATAGATGATAGGTGATTTAGTGCTAGGTAGTATTAGTGATATGGTTGGATGCCACAGTCATTAGCGAACATATTTAAAGCTAATGACCTCTGGGAAACTATGGAGCTCTCCATGACTATGTGTCGGGAAAATAAACATGGGTGGGAGGTATCATTTATGTAGTAGTAGTAGTAGTAGTAGTAGTAGTAGGTAGCTGGTGGCTAGGTAGTAGTAGTAGCTGCATCAACATCACCACTACATTTCCGTTATCTCTCGCACTACTAAACGAACTCTTCCGTTTTACTAACCTCATTCTTCGGTACAAACAGTATATAAATATATTTAATACAAAACCCTGACAACATAATTATTATAATGATAAATGCAAATGACGAGGCAAAAATGATGATCAATGTAAAAGAAAAAATAAATGAACTGAGATAAAAAAACTGAGAATAATTATAACGAAGCGAGGAGGAGGGAGAAATGATTAATGAGGTCATATAATGAAGGGAAAAAGCCTGGGATACATGATGCAAAGATGGATTTTAGTGTTTTGTATTTCAGGAGGAAGTGTGTATGTGTGCGTGGGTTTAAAAGTGTAATGGAAAATATAAAGGGAGGTAAGTGAGATATAGACAGAAAGATAAAAGATACACTTACTACTACTACTACTACTACTACTATATACTACTACTACTATTGCTACTGCTACTATTACTACTACTACTACTACTACTACTATCATTACATAAGCATAAACAACAGTAACACTAACAAGAGCAAGACGAACAATAACACCCAACAACAACGATAACAAAAACAACAACGGTAAATCTCTCGCCATGACTGACTCGCAACGACTTTCTTCCATGACAAAAAAGGAAAAGGAAAATAATGAAAAAAAGCTAAAAGAGATAAAAGTCGAATTATCGAGACACAAGACTGTTTTGCATATTAACTTTTTATCCGTCCTCCTCCTCTTCCTTCCCCCCTTTACCCTCCTCGGCCCCATTCCTCTTCCCTTGTTAATCAGTGGTGACGATGATTAGCAAACCATCTCTAGACATCAAAATATCGAATGACCTTAATCTGAGTTGGCGGCTTGCCCCTTCTCTCTCTCTCGAATTTCCAAGATCAATGTCTCGTCTTGCCCTCACGCTTATTAAATTGAAAGTCATGGGGAGAGAGAGAGAGAGAGAGAGAGAGAGAGAGAGAGAGAGAGAGAGAGAGAGAGAGAGAGAGAGAGAGAGAGAGAGAGAGAGAGAGAGAGAGAGAGAGAGAGAGAGAGAGAGAGAGAGAGAGAGAGAGAGAGAGAGAGATAGAGAGTGAGAGAGCGAGAGAGAGAAAGTATTCCTGTCCTCTTCCTGGCGGGTTCGTGCTGTTCTTCCGCTGGTGGGTTGCGTCGTTGGTCGGGTTTTGTCAACTTTGGATCCCTTTATGGCGGAGTCACACGGGAGGTGAGTCGGCCCGTGTTACTGATATATTTTAACCACATTATCATCTCCCTTTCTTCCTTCTTTTTTTTTCATTTCCTTTTGTCTTCCTTTCCACTCCGTTTCTATCGATTTCCTTGACTTCTTTTTTCATCGCTTTTCGTTTTTCTCGATTGTTTTGTTTGTTTAGTTATCTTACAAAGGGAGAGAGAAGACGGAGAGAGAAGAGGAGAAGGAGGAGGAGGAGGAGGAGGAGGAGAAGGAGGAAAAGGAGGAGGAGGAGGAAGAGGAGTTTATTGAAGGACCGTAGGATTGATAGAAGGTAGTGATTGCGGTTATGATGAAAGGAGGGAGAAAAGATGAGGAAGATAAATAATAAGAATAAGAAAGAAAGAAAGAAAGAAAGAAAGAAGGAAAAAAGAAAGAAAGAAAGAGAGAAAGAAAGAAAGAAAGAAAGAAGAAGAAGAAGAAGAAGATAAGAACATAAGAACATAAGAACGCAGGAGTCTACAAGAAGCCGGTAGGCCTGTACAAGGCAGCTCCTTTGACCCTAAGCTCCCGTGTATCTAACCCCACCTAATATCGCTGTCCATGAATTTATCTAGTCTATTTTTGAATGTGACAATTGTGTTGGCACTCACCACATGACTGCTAAGCCTATTCCACTCATCCACCACCCTGTTAGTAAACCAATTTTTGCCTATGTCCCTGTTGAATCTGAATTTATCCAGTTTAAACCCATTACTTCGTGTCCTACCCGGCTCTCTTACCAACAAACCTTATGAATGTCTCCCTTATTAGAGCCCTTCATCCATTTATAAACCTCGATCATGTCTCCACGCACCCTTCGCCTTTCTAGAGAATGCAAGTTTAGCTGTTTGAGTCTTTCCTCGTATGGCAAGTTTCTCAACCCCTGAATCATCTTAGTCATCCTCCTCTGCACCGATTCTAACATTTTGATATCCATTCTATAGTAAGGTGACCAGAACTGAACCGCATAGTCAAGATGAGGTCTAACTAATGCTAAATATAGTTTGAGGAAGACTTCGGGGCTTCTGTTGCTTACGCTCCTTGAAATAAAGCCCAGCATCCTATTAGCTCGATTTCTAGCTTGAATGCATTGTGCCCTTGGACGGAGATCAGAGCTCACAAGGACCCCTAAATCCCTCTCGCACCCAGACCTGCTTATGAGAGTGTCATTTAAGCAATAGTTATGTGAGGGGTTGTTCCTACCTACACTCAGAATACTGCACTTCCCTACATTGAACTCCATCTGCCATTTATCCGCCCAGTCATACAATCTGTTGAGTTCACCTTGGAGAATACTAGCGTCCTGATCCGACTCAATTACTCTACCGATCTTGGTATCATCTGCAAATTTACTAACATCACTACTAATTCCTGTATCTAAGTCATTGATATAAATAATAAACAAAAGTGGACCTAATACCGAACCTTGTGGGACCCCACTCGTAACACATCCCCAGTCAGATCTTTTACTATTGATTTGCACTCTTTGCTTCCTATTGCTAAGCCACGCCTTGACCCAGTTCAAAACTTTACCCTCTACTCCGTGAGCCTGTAATTTAAGCAACAGTCGTTGGTGAGGAACTTTGTCAAACGCTTTACTAAAATCAAGATAGATTACATCATAATTTTCATCTCTGTCAACCGCCTCAAATACTTTATTGTAGAAGGACAAGAGATTGGTGAGGCATGACCTACCTTTTGTGAACCCATGCTGCGAGTCGTGAATTAAGCTATGTTTCTCTAAATGCTCCCGAATGTTCCTGGCTATTATGGACTCCAGCATCTTGCCTATAACCGATGTTAAGCTAACTGGGCGATAGTTTGAAGCAACTGACCTGTCCCCCTTTTTAAAAATCGGCGTCACATTAGCTACTTTCCATAGGCTCGGCACATAGCCAGTATTTACCGACATCTTAAAGATGTCGGTTAGTGGGTCACTGAGTACATCACCTAATTCCTTAAATACCCTCGGAAATATCCCGTCAGGACCTGGCGACTTGTTCTTCTTAAGCTTATCTATCTCATCCTGAACTACTTGCCTGGTAATGAAATCGCCATCCCCGCCCTCGTACACCTGAACTCTTTCCGGTATAGTCGTTCGATCCTCCTGTGTGAATACTGAAAGGAAGTAGTCGTTCAACAATGTGCTCATTTTTTCGTAATTTTCTACTAGCTCCCGTGTGTCTGTTTTCAGCGGTCCAATTTTCTCCCGTGTTTTTGTTCTATACATCTGAAAGAAGCCCTTAGGATTACTTTTCGCCTCATTTGCTACTTTGATCTCATAGTTCCATTTTGCTATCCTGGTGTTTTTCTTAACTAATCTAGATAGTTCGACGTACCGGCCCCTGAGATGTGTTTCCCCATTCTTTATTTTCTGATAAATTCCCTTCTTTAACCCAATCTCGTGTTTTAGTCCACGAGTCATCCACTTAGGATCATTGTTTTCTTTTCTAAGTGTTCGCTGTGGTATATGCTGTCCTTACCCCTCTACTATTACTCTAACTAAATTATTGTAAGACATTTCTACCTGGTTCTCCTGGCTCTCCAATCCGCAGTTCTGGCCCTCATGAATCCCTAGATTATCCCAGTTTACCCCTTCAAGATGTCTTCGAAGCCCCTCGTAATTTGGTCTTCTGAAATCTGGCACTAACACTGGGTTTGGTTCGCGGGTTACCGCCCAGTCTAAACTAAAACGAATCGTTCTGTGGTCACTATTTCCTAACTCTCCGCCCACCTCCAACTCACGTAGCAAGTTCCCATTATTGGTTAGGACTAAGTCTAATATGTTATCTCCTCTGGTAGGCTCAGTAACTACCTGCTTAAGGAAATTCTCTTGTATAACTTCAAGAAAGTCCTCGGCTTCCAGGTCACCCGCTAGGTCTTCCCAGTCTAAATTCCTATAATTAAAGTCCCCCATTACGCAGACATTTCTACTCATACTCGCCCTGCCAGTCTCCTGTAGTAATATACTCGTGTCCTTCCTGTTAAGGTTGGGTGGCCTGTACAGAACTCCTAGAGTTAGTTTTTCTTTCCCTTTGTAAACGTCCACCCAAACTGATTCTGAATCCATGTTAGTTTTGACTGAATTGTTAACTAAACATTTAAGTGAGTCTTTAACATATAGCGCAACTCCACCTCCCTTTCTGCCCCTTCTCTCTTTGTGAAACATCTGATAACCCGTTATTTCAAATTCTGATCTAAAATTTCTATTAGCAGTGTCTATCCATGTCTCAGTGATCGCTATTATGTCAAAATTTTCTGAACAAGCTTCACCCCTTAGTAAGTCTATCTTGTTTCTGAGGCTCCTGCTGTTAGTATAGAAGATTCTTAGCCCGTCCTCTGTTACTCCTCTAGAATTACTTCTAAGCTGCCTGGTTATATTATGAGCTAGATGTCCCCTCCCATTACTCCTCCCATTGCTCCCATTACTCCTCCCCCCCTCGCCTATACTAAAAAATCCCTCAGGGTACCAAGTGCTGACGAAGAAGAACAGGAAGAAGGACAATGATAAGAAGATAAAGACGGGCAAATTTTAGTTCATAATGAGGGTATCTCCTTCAAAGGGTATTCGAGGAGGAGGAGGAGGAGGAGGAGGTAGATAAGGATGAAGAGGAAGAAGAAATATATATGAACAAAATGGGTGAAAGAACAGGAGGAGGCTGAGGAACAAGAGTAGGAGAAAGACGAGAAACGATGATGACGATGATGACGATAATGATGTTAAGGAGGAGAAAGTGAAGGGGCAGGAGAAAAAAAAGAAGAGGCACAAGACAAGACAATAGTGGAGGAAGGAGCCAGTACAATAATGATCGGTTTCGATGTGAGGAGAAAGAAGTGAGGTGAAGAGGAGGAGGCGAAGAGGAGGAGCAGGAGGAGGAGGAGGAGGAGGGGGGTGGGAAGAAAGATATGGGAAATTAAAGATGGAGGGTTATGAATGGGATCCTGAGAAGTGGGAGAAGGAGGAGACTAATAGTGACGAGGGAGAGGAAAGGAGAAGAAGGAGGGAAAGGAAGTAAAAGAAAGATAAAAAAATAAAGTGAACTGAAGGGAAGGAAGGGAAGGGAAGCGAAGGAAGAGAGGGGAAGGATATTCTTTATAAACACGAGGATCCTTGACCTTTGATTAGCTTCTGAACTCTTAAAACTAATAGTAATAATAAATACGGATAAAGTAAATTGATAAATATGGCGTCGACGCTAAATATTAATTAATGGTTTTGCTGTGCTCTGAATCCTCCCACTGGTGCAGAAATATCATGATGGCATATTATCTAATGACGCAAACATAATAATGATGACAGTGATAATGATCATACTGCTCCCTCCACCAACACCGCCACCACCACTACTACTACTACTACTACTACTACTACAACCACAGCAAAGCAAAGGGAAGATGATGAAAAAAATGAGAAAGAAAACAAAACAAAAAGTAAATGAAAGGAAGACGAACACGAGGAAGAGGATGGGTACAGGAGGAACAGAAAGTGGAAGGGGAAGGGAATAGTTGGGAGATAGTTATGATAATAATAATAATAATAATAATAATAATAATAATAATAATAATAATAATAATAATAATAATAATAATAATAATAATAATAATAATAATAATAATAATAATGATAATCGACCTTCCGCGGCGCCTCGATAAAGCCTGAGCAGCGACTTCCCTTCACGTTCCCTCCCCGCCACGTCACCTTCCCGGCGGCTGGAGTGACAATATCGACGTTTTCCTCTTCTCTCTCCTTCCTCTCCTTTTTTCCTTCCTCCTTTTCCACTTCTTTCTTCTCCTCTTTCTTGTTTCTTTTACTCTCCTCCCTCCCTTTTTAGTCTCATCTTCCTCTTTTTTTTCACTCTTCCTCCACTTTCTTCTCCTCCTCTTTTATTTTACTCTGCTCTTTTCTTATTTTCTTCTATTCCTTTTATTATCTCCTCTTCCTCTTGTTTATTTCTTCCTCCTCCTCCTTTCTTTTACGCTCTGCTTTTCTTCCTCTTCCCTACAGTCTTACATTTTTTCACTATTTTACTCTTCATTTTAATATTTTTACTTCCGTTTGATTTTTCTCTTCTTCTTCCTCTTCTCTTTTTCTCCTCCTCCTCCTTTTTTTCCCTGCTTCTCTTCCTCTTCCTTTTTTCTTTTTCTCCTGCTCTTCCTTTTTCTCTCTGCTTCTCTTCCTCTTTCACTATATTTTTCTCTTCCTCTTCCTCTTTTCTTTTTCTCCTGCTCTTCCTTTTTCTCTCTGCTTCTCTTCCTCTTCCACTATATTTTTCTCTTCCTCTTCCTCTTCTCTTTTTCTCCTCCGCTTCCTTTTTCTCTCTGCTTCTCTTCCTCTTTCACTATATTTTTCTCTTCCTCTTCCTGTTCTCTTTTTCTCCTGCTCTTCCTTTTTCTCTCTGCTTCTCTTCCTCTTTCACTATATTTTTCTCCTCTTCCTGTTCTCTTTGTCTCCTGCTCGTCCTTTTTCTCTCTGCTTCTCTTCCTCTTCCTCTTCTCTTTTTCTCCTGCTCTTCCTTTTTCTCTCTGCTTCTCCTCCTCTTCCTCTTCTCTTTTTCTCCTGCTCTTCCTTTTTCTCTCTGCTTCTCCTCCTCTTCCTCTTCTCTTTTTCTCCTCCTCTTCCTTTTTCTCTCTGCTTCTCTTCCTCTTTCACTATATTTTTCTCTTCCTCTTCCTCTTTTCTTTTTCTCCTCCTCTTCTCTTTTTCTCTCTGCTTCTCTTCCTTTTTCACTATATTTTTCTCTTCCTCTTCCTCTTTTCTTTTTCTCCTCCTCTTCCTTTTTCTCTCTGCTTCTCTTCCTCTTTCACTATATTTTTCTCTTCCTCTTCTTCTTCTCTTTTTCTCCTGCTCTTCCTTTTTCTCTCTGCTTCTCTTCCTCTTTCACTATATTTTTCCACTTTCTTTTTGCTCTTCAGTTCTTACTTTTTCCATTTCTGCTTGACTTGACTTTGACTTTATTGACGTATTCATCTTCTCTCCTCCTCCTCTTCCTCCTCCTCCTCCTCCTGTTCCATTTTTCCCTCTTCCTTCTGTTTGTTTCTTTTACTCTTCTTTTATTCTTTCCTACATTCTACTTTTTTTTCACTTTCATTTATCTCATTTCTTTTTCCACTTCTCCTTCGCTATGATTCCCTTCCTCATTCTCCTCCTCCTCCATTCGCCTTCATTTTCATCTTGCTCGATCTGCTCCCCCCTTCTCTTTCTGTTCTTACTTCATCCATACTCTTCCTCGTATCGTCTTCCTTTCATCCAATCTTCTTTTTTCCTCTTTTCTCCATTTGTTCTCTATCTATATCTCTTTCTTTCCTTATGCTTTGGTCTCCTCTCACCTCTTTCATCTTTCCCTTCTCACACAGTCTCCTTTTCCCTGTCATTTCTTTCTCCCATACCTCCTTCCCTTCCTTCCTTTTATCCTCTCTCCTCTTCATCTTTGTTACTTCCTTCCTTCTCCTCCGTTCCCATCTACTTTTCTTCCACATTGCCTTTTCCTCCTATCCTTCATCTTCCTTTCCTTTATTTCCCCTCTTTCTTCTCCCCCTTCCTTTTTTCATCCTATCTTTCCTTATTTCATCCTCTCCACCCTCCCTTCATTTCCTCCATTCTCTTACTCTCCCTTCCCGTCCTCTCTCTATCCATCTTCCTTCACTCTACTCCTATCGTCCTTTCTTTCTTCCTCCTTCTCCTCCTCCTTCCTCCTCCTCCTCCTACTAATAAATCAGTACTTGCCACTCTCACAATCTTCCACCACCTTGATATATTATATTTCCCCATCTCATAAATTTCACACATTTATTTTATCATCTCTCCTTTCTCTACCGCCAACTTCTCTTCCTTCTTCCTGTTCTTTTCTTCCTGTCTCATTCATCTCTTTCAGTACTCCTACTTTTCATCTACCTATTTTTTTCTTTATCTTTTTCTTTTACTATTCTTTTTATTTCACTTATTTTCGCTTTATTTATTTTTTACTTTTTCCTGTTCTACTTCCCTACGTAACTGAAGTTAGTATATATATAAGGAAAGTGACCTTTATAAAACTTACATATGTCCGTTCTCCTTTTCCAGGTAAGCCGCGAGATGACACCCTGAGGCAGTCATTAAGGAAAGGTAACTGTGCTTACGCAAGTCATACTTTCTCACCTGTCCATTAGCTCATTTCTCATTAACTCACTGACTGTTGCTGCTATGAGTTTACTGTTAACAAAATGATCGTTCATGTTCCGGAAATGAGGTGGAACAGAATACCAAAGAGCCACACAGCCACTCTTGACCCTCTGATTGACAAAATGATTAACTGACTGGGGCATCGCCAGGCTGCACTTAAATGTACCGTCTTTTCTCATAACATTATCCGATCCTGTTCCCCGTTGTCGCCTAGCGGTCCACTCTTCTACCGTAATTATCTTTCAAGTTTTGGAAGCGAGGAAGAGCAAAGTAATACACAGCCACACAGCAATTTCTCACACTCTATATCACCTTTTGTTATGCTCCATTCGACATGTTGCTGCAGCTTTTCCCTGCTCGCCAGTACACGTCTGGCAGGAAGGTAACACAACACCTTGACACGAATATTAGCGACAAGCACATGAGGAATTCAATTTTTTTTATCTAATATTAATTTTCTTTAGAATGATGAAGACAGTATTGCGGACTTTTGAAGATCAAATTATTTTTTTCGTTATTGCGAACTTGTTATACCATTTCTATAACGAAGTTAAATGAGCTATAAATAATCAAAATCACATTCAATTCACTGATGTATTTTTTTTTTCAATATAACAAGAAGTTTGTTTTCGGTGCTGTTTGTTTGTCTGTTTGTCTGCTTGTTTTTCTGTCTGTCAGCAGGTTTGTGGAGAATAACAAACACGCAAAAAAACTATGAAACGCATGTGGGCATATTATTCATATATTTTATTCAGTAATGAATGATTAAATATTTTCTTCATTAATAAGAATCATCCCTTGGTTCACAGTTCAGCGTTCATTTTCCGCGCCAGTACCGCGTCAGCCCCTCCAGGCACCGCGTAATGAGACAAGCGCGGCATCGGTTATCGAGATGAATCATTATTGAGTTTCGGGAAAGTGACGAAAAATTAGTAAGAAATACCTCCAAAAAAGCATTTTGTCACAACTGCTCTCTCTCTCTCTCTCTCTCTCGTGTTAATCCTTATATTTTTCGTCACCACCAACTACTACTCCTCCTTCTCCTCCTCCTCCTGCGTCTTTTCTTTTGTTTTCCTCTTCTTCCTGCTCCTCCTTTTTGACGTTTTCCTTCGCTTTTGATTTTGGGTTTCTGTTTTTGCGCTTCTTTACTTTTCCTTCCTTTCTCCTTTCTTCATTAGTTTTCGATTTTAATCCTTCCTACACCTCCTCGTTTTTAGTCCTACTCTTCCGGTTCTTCCTTTTCTTTCTTCTACTTCAGTTTTCATTCACTTTTCTTTCCCCTGTTCTTCCTTTATTTCCCCTTCTCCTCCTTAAGCCTATTACTTCTTTCTCATTCATTCTGCTGCTTATCCTTTTTCTTCTCTTTTTCCCCTTACTAGATATCCTCCTTTTCTTCCTCCTCCCCCTCCTTCTCCTCCTCCTGCCCCCTAAGTGTTTGCATACAGCCTTCCGCGCGTCTCGCCACACCACTATCCCGACTTCGCCTTCAATAAAAGTTTCAAAGCCTCGAGATAAACTTTGGAATTAGAAAGAGTCGAAAAAAAGCGTTTAGCCGAGTTTACACAAAAGCACAGCCGAGGAGGAGGAGGAGGAGGAGGAGGAAGTGGAAGGTTTAGTGTATGATGGTAAGGAAAAATATGAAAAAGTGCTTACATAGTGAAAGAGTTTGCACGTGGAAAGAGGTGTGTGTGTGTGTGTGTGTGTGTGTGTGTGTGTGTGGTGTGTGTGTGTGTGTGTGTGTGTATGCTTGACCTGACCTTGAGTGAGCGCAGCAAGCCACGGCCAGTGTCCCGTTTTCTTTAACACGGCCTTGAGAAACTTTGAAGAAAACGGGGAAAACATTTCACATGGGTGCCATACATACAACTGTGAACCACATGGAACACATATAATAATAATAATAACAACGAATATCATAAATCCGCATTGTTTACGTTTTTCACATCGTTTACGGTCGCATTGTTAACGTTTTTCGCATCGTTTACGTTTTTCGCATCGTTTACGTTTTTCGCATCGTTTACGGTCGCATTGTTTACGTTTTTCGCATCGTTTACGGTCGCATTGTTTACGTTTTTCGCATCGTTTACGGTCGCATTGTTTACGTTTTTCGCATCGTTTACGTTTTTCGCATCGTTTACGTTTTCCGCATCGTTTACGGTCGCATTGTTTACGTTTTCCGCATTGTTTACGTTTTTCGCATCGTTTACGTTTTCCGCATCGTTTACGGTCGCATTGTTTACGTTTTTCGCATCGTTTACGTTTTTCGCATCGTTTACGTTTTTCGCATCGTTTACGGTCGCATTGTTTACGTTTTTCGCATCGTTTACGGTCGCATTGTTTACGTTTTTCGCATCGTTTACGGTCGCATTGTTTACGTTTTTCGCATCGTTTACGTTTTTCGCATCGTTTACGTTTTTCGCATCGTTTACGTTTTTCGCATCGTTTACGTTTTTCGCATCGTTTACGGTCGCATTGTCTACGTTTTTCGCATCGTTTACGTTTTTCGCATCGTTTACGTTTTTCGCATCGTTTACGGTCGCATTGTCTACGTTTTTCGCATCGTTTACGGTCGCATTGTTTACGTTTTTCGCATCGTTTACGGAAGTATTGTTTACGTTTTTCGCATCGTTTACGGACGCATCGTTTACGTGTTTCGTATCGTTTACGGGCGCATTGTTCACGGGCGTCCAAGTAACGGAATGCCTCGGGACGAGGGGGCAGTGGTGGAGGCCCCTTCCGCGAAGGTGTCGCCGGCCTGCTCCTCGACTGGGCCAGGGCCGGCAGCCTCCTCCTCTTCGGACCCCGCTCGTTTTTAGTGCCAGTCAGTGTGTTTTTAATGGACTCAGTCTTGTGTTTTTGTGTGACAGTCAGTGTGTTTTGAGGGACTCAGTCGTATGTTTTTGTGTGCCAGTCAGTGTGTTTTGAGGGAGGTGTGTTGCAGGTTCGCAAGTGGGTGGGTAGGATGGTAAGTAGGCGTGGTGGGAGAGAGGCAGGGAGCCAGGGAGGGTGGTAGGTAGGCTGGTAGGTAGGGAAGTAAGTAGGTAGGAAGGATGGGAGGGAGGGAGGTGAGTGGGAAGGTAGCAGACCTACCCTGCTGAACCTCCATCCCTCCCTCCTCCTGCCCTCCTTACCTATACCCACCCACCGATATCCTCCCTCCTCCCTCTCCTTCCACACCCCCTCGATTCCTCTCAGCCACCCTGATCGATTGGGCTGTGTTTTTGTGTGTACCAGCCAGTGTGTTTTGAGGGAGGTGTGTTGCAGATTCGCAAGTGGGCGGGTAGGATGGCAGGCAGGCGTGATGGGAGAGAGCCAGGGAGCGAGGGAGGGTGGTAGGCAGGGTGGTAGGTAGGGAGGTAGGTAGGTAGGTAGGCAGAGAGGTGAGCGGGAGGGTAGCTAGCATACACCTACCCGACTGCGAACCTCCGTGCCCCTCCCCTCCTCCTGCCCTCCTTACCTATACCCACCAATACACCCACTCACCTATCCCCCCTCCCCTCCCCCTTCACACCCGCCCACCAACCCAGTCACCCACCCACCTCGTTTTGGTTTATTTGAGGTGACTGAGTCTAAGGTTTTGTTTGCTGAGTCTTGTGTTTTTTGTGCTGAGTCGTGTTTCTTTTTGGCCGAGTCCTCTACTTTACGAGTTTCGTCTCGTTTATGGGCGCATTGTGTACGTGTTTCGCATCACTTACGTGTCTCGCATCGCTTACGTGTTTCACATCGTTTACGTGTTTCGCATCGTTTACGTGTTTCGCATCGCTTACGTGTCTCGCATCGCTTACGTGTTTCGCATCGTTTACGTGTTTCGCATCGTTTACGTGTTTCGCATCGTTTACGTGTTTCGCATCGTTTACGTGTTTCGTATCGTTTACGTGTTTCGCATCGTTTACGTGTTTCGCATCGTTTACGTGTTTCGCATCGTTTACGTGTTTCGCATCGTTTACGTGTTTCGCATCGTTTACGTGTTTCGCATCGTTTACGTGTTTCGCATCGTTTACGTGTTTCGCATCGTTTACGTGTTTCGCATCGTTTACGTGTTTCGCATCGTTTACGTGTTTCGCATCGTTTACGTGTTTCGTATCGTTTACGTGTTTCGCATCATTTACGTGTTTCGCATCGTTTACGTGTTTCGCATCATTTACGTGTTTCGCATCGTTTATGTGTTTCGCATTGTTTACGTGTTTCGCATCGTTTACGTGTTTCGCATTGTTTACGTGTTTCGCATCGTTTACGTGTTTCGCATCGTTTACGTTTTTCGCATCGTTTACGTGTTTCGCATTGTCTACGTTTTTCGCATCGTTTACGGGCGCATTGTGTACGTTTTTCGCATTATTTACGTGTTTCGTATCGTTTACGGGCGCATTGTGTACGTTTTCCGCATTATTTACGTTTTTCGCATCGTTTACGTTTTTCGCATTATTTACGTGTTTCGCATCGTTTACGGGCGCATTGTGTACGTTTTTCGCATTATTTACGTGTTTCGTATCGTTTACGGGCGCATTGTGTACGTGTTTCGCATCGTTTACGGGCGCATTGTTCACGGGCGTCTAAGTAACGGAATGTCTCGGGACGAGGGGGCAGTGGAGGAGGCCCCTTCCGCGAAGGTGTCGCCGGCCTGCTCCTCGACTGGGCCGGGGCCGGCAGCCTCCTCCTCTTCGGACCCCGCGCAAGAAACATTCCCGTCCGCCTCAAGGTTCGGGTTCAGAACTTTTGGAGGCGTTGGGAACGTATATTAAAATATTTTAACTACTCGGTGAAAGCCGTTGCCGCAGTCTGTGTAAGTCTGAGATGTGAATGAAAGATGGTGTGGAAAGCGGGAACCCTGCCGCCATGGGGCTCTCGTTGTTCCTGCTTGTCCCTGCACTGCTTCCTTCCACGCAGCAATTTCGCCTTGCAATGCTTCCCTGTGATTGGTTTGCTTTATAAGTTCATGTATGAAATGTCCAAGTTCCTGGCAACATGGATGACGATCATCATATCTTGTCACTCCACCACTGGCACCACTGGAGGGATCTTTCGTTTGCTTCCAGGAGATCTTGGTTGGAGCAGTTTGGGCCCAACACGCAGCCTCGGAGAATATGTTCCATTGTTTGATTGGGCTCACCACAGGGGCAGGCTGCGCTAGCCGCCAGTCCCCACCTCTGAAGGTTGCCGTTTGTCTTGCCAACTCCAGCCCTGGCACGGTTTAGGGTTACCCACTCTTTCCTGTTAAACGATGTTCCGTTCGGGAGGTTTTCAGATGGTGGGGGGAGTGGCCCATGTGGTGGAGTCATGGATGACGATGACGGGCTGTTAAAGTACTCACGCCAGACGCGGCAAACGTTTGTGTCGCAGCCTTTCCCTTCCTGCAAACACGTCACCTCAAGAGTTTAGGGAAACGAACAAGAAGAAAATCAATTCATGACGTGCGCCGTTCTTTCCACTGTAACAAGGGTGTATTATATAATAGAAGTAGTAGTAGTAGTAGTAGTAGTAGTAGTAGTAGTAGTAGTAATTATTCATATTGTTGTAGTATCCTCTCCACATGTATGAATCACTTTTCCCTACCACTTTCTCTTTCTCAGGGTGGTCACACTCAACCAGTAATATGCCTGCTAGGCTTGCCTGCCTAACTATTTCGTAGCGCCTATGACAACAGGTGTAATGTCTGTCAAACTAAAGAAGCCATAAGTATTAGGACATGAAGTATCCATTCTGAAGTAGAAAGTATTATGAATTCATATAAACCATGCTAGTAAATTATAATATATAATGATTCGGGTCTGACGAAAATTCAGTATTTCCATGAAACAATACTGTAGCCTTGTTATCACTTATAATCTATCCCTCCCAACGTAGCTCCTGTCGCCTATCAAGTCCACCGTCCCTTGCTCCTTCACTCCTCCCCTTCCCAACACCCTCCTGCTTGTCACCCCGAGGCCCCGCTCTGCCTCCTCCTGTAGCAACATCTCTCATATTATTGCGTCAGTGGGAGAGTTCTGCCGTTTTCAGATTCACCATCAGGTAGAAGGTGGTCACGGCAATTCTTTGATTGTTATCATAGGCGATGATAATGTTATAATGGTTGTTATCCTGGCCGTCGGAATATATCATGGATCGTGAGGGTTGTCGAGTCACGATTACGAAGCATGTGTTTCATGTGAATAAAATACGAATATATTGTGGAATATAAGTCATTTTCTTGATATAGTCACCAAACGCTTTTGCACTGTCAGGCGGGACATGGCTTACACACCACCGACGACCCTACACAGAAGCAGCAATAATAACCGCGTTCGATTCGTCCCAGCGACTGATGAAGCAAACCTGGTGAAGCTTCATACTCATCAGTGGCACATGTCCAGAGAGCACCACACCTCCACGCGGGTGGCTCAGGTGTTTCTGTTTCATGTGTCCGCCACTGTACATTGGATTGGACTGTGTGCATGTTTTTTTTTTTTTTTTGTGTGTGTGTTCATTTCATCAGACGATCTTCCGTTTTGTATTATACTGTGAGGTGGTGGTGGTAGTAGTAGTAGTAGTAGTAGTAGTAGTAGTAGTAGTAATTGTAGTGACAGTAATAGTGGTAGTGATAATGATGGTGATGGTGGTGGTGGGTGGGTTGGTGTAGGTGATAATGATGGTGATGGTGGTGGTGGGTGGGTTGGTGTAGGTGATGATGATGGTGATGGTGGTGGTGGGTGGGTTGGTGTAGGTGATAATGATGGTGATGGTGGTGGGTGGGTTGGTGTAGGTGATGCTGATGGTGATGGTGGTGGGTGGGTTGGTGTAGGTGATGATGATGGTGATGGTGGTGGTGGGTGGGTTGGTGTAGGTGATAATGATGGTGATGGTGGTGGTGGGTGGGTTGGTGTAGGTGATAATGATGGTGATGGTGGTGGTGGGTGGGTTGGTGTAGGTGATAATGATGGTGATGGTGGTGGTGGGTGGGTTGGTGTAGGTGATGATGATGGTGATGGTGGTGGTGGGTGGGTTGGTGTAGGTGATAATGATGGTGATGGTGATGGTGGTGGTGGGTGGGTTGGTGTAGGTGATGATGATGGTGATGGTGGTGGTGGGTGGGTTGGTGTAGGTGATAATGATGGTGATGGTGATGGTGGTGGTGGGTGGGTTGGTGTAGGTGATAATGATGGTGATGGTGGTGGTGGGTGGGTTGGTGGTGATGATGATGGTGATGGTGGTGGTGGGTGGGTTGGTGTAGGTGATAATGATGGTGATGGTGGTGGTGGGTGGGTTGGTGTAGGTGATGATGATGGTGATGGTGGTGGTGGGTGGGTTGGTGTAGGTGATAATGATGGTGATGGTGATGGTGGTGGTGGGTGGGTTGGTGTAGGTGATAATGATGGTGATGGTGGTGGTGGGTGGGTTGGTGTAGGGGATAATGATGGTGATGGTGATGGTGGTGGTGGGTGGGTTGGTGTAGGTGATAATGATGGTGATGGTGGTGGTGGGTGGGTTGGTGTAGGTGATGATGATGGTGATGGTGGTGGTGGGTGGGTTGGTGTAGGGGATAATGATGGTGATGGTGGTGGTGGGTGGGTTGGTGTAGGTGATGATGATGGTGATGGTGGTGGTGGGTGGGTTGGTGTAGGTGATAATGATGGTGATGGTGGAGGTGGGTGGGTAGTTGTCTGGGATAATGATGGTGATGGTGGTGGGTGGGTTGGTGTAGGTGATGATGATGGTGATGGTGGTGGTGGGTGGGTTGGTGTAGGGGATAATGATGGTGATGGTGGTGGTGGGTGGGTTGGTGTAGGTGATGATGATGGTGATGGTGGTGGTGGGTGGGTTGGTGTAGGTGATAATGATGGTGATGGTGGTGGTGGGTGGGTTGGTGTAGGGGATAATGATGGTGGTGGTGGGTGGGTTGGTGTAGGTGATGATGATGGTGATGGTGGTGGTGGGTGGGTTGGTGTAGGGGATAATGATGGTGATGACGATTATGATAGACGACAATATTATTAGAGGTGGTGGTGATACTTTGTTTTGATTAATTTATTACACGCAAGGGTGTCAAGCCTAGTACATGTTCAGGATGCTAACTTCGATACAGGCGACTCGTGCCTCACAGGGCACGCTGTGATACTGAGTCAACAGTAGCGGAAAAAAAAAAATAATAATAATAATAATTTAGCATCCCCAAAATGTGGATGTCGAGTGAGGATAACATCTAGATTGTTTCCAGACGATAAATATTTACATGTCTCCACAAGTGAGAGTCCTTGCGGTATTAAGTCAGCAACACGTGGACACTCCAGGCAATAGTGTTCAAGGGTGTTAGCATTGGGCGCGTCACACAGCTTGCAGGAGGAGAAGTGAGGCGCGTCCCCCGCCTCGGCCAGCTGCCACACTCGCCGGTACCCAAGCCGGAGACGAGCACACACTACATTATGGCGGCGAACCATGAGACCGGAGCGACGGTACATGTGTGGACGAGGCAGGAAGTGTTCGTAGTGCTGGATAGACGCACTGGCGGCCCTCTCAGCATCGCTACGGTGACGGGTGGAGGAGCAGGCAGCTTGGCGTACCATTTTCTTGCAGCACGGCAAGGAGGTAGCAGCGGCACCAGCAGCTGGCGGGTCCAGGTCACAGGCAGCCCTTGCAAGACGGTCCGCAACGGCGTTGGCCAAGAGACCGATGTGTGACGGAATCCATAAAAAGTGCACCGTCAGTGAACTCTCGAGGGCTGTGGCAAGGCGGCGGAGAATTTGTGTGACCAGTTGCTGGTATGTAGGCCTGGGGGAGGAGAGGGCACGGAGAGCAGATTTTGAGTCTCAGATGATGAGGCCGTTGAGTCTGCTCCGCGATAACAAAGTGACAGCATCCAAGAGTCCATGGAGCTCACAGTACGTAGAACTAGACGAATTCGGGAGACGACGCCCTGCCCAACCCCCGAACGGAGGCTCCAGATTGGGGGAGAACACAGCACAGCCAGCACTGCCGTCCCCTTGAAGGGAACCGTCGGTGTAGAGGTGGTGGGCCACGCGAAGAGACGAGGACAATCTGGCGATGGTTTCCAGGGCTCGTTGTCGCTGGAGCTGAGGTAGGTCAGACGTGGAAGTCAGAGTGTAGGTGACTGCTGGCACGGGAGTCTGCCAGGGAGGGGGGCCGCGATCCACGTCCTCCGCCACGATGTTGATGTTGAGCCTCTGAATGTTTGAGCTGACAGTGCTGACCAGTGTGTGACCACCACTACGATGCAGAGGACGAGGTGCAGCTGGATCTAGTGAGGTCTCGATGACGTGAGAGAAGTGGGGAGAGAGGTGAGGGCGATGCAGACATTTGATGCTGAAATAGATAACGTTGGTGCATATTCTGTCCACAAGTGGCGGAAGCTGTAGTTCACGTTGCATATTGACAATTCTGGTGGAGACGGGGCAACCAAGAATGAGCCTTATTGCCTGATTCTGGAACTTTTCAAGAGGCTGTAAAGTTGCTCTGGAGAGTTGACAAAGTGCAGGAGAGAGATAGTCAACTACAGATCGGATAAACGTTATGTATATGGTTCTGGCCACAGGGATGGACACACCGGCAGCGTAGCTGGTCAGCCAACGGAGCGGAGCGAGACGTCGCTGCAGTCGGGCTAGCAAGTCCTGGACAAGGGGATGCACGCGCTGTCTCGCTGGGATGGAAGGGGTGATCCGGACTGGGGCGCCCAGGTAGAGATATTGCGTGCACAAAGGTATGATGGTGTTACCCACAGCGAAGTCTGGCAGTGTTCTTGCAGGACGGGGTGAGAAGATTCTGCTCTTGTCTGGGGAGATAATGAGGCCACACGAAGAGGCAGACACGTAGAAAGAATGGAGGTAGCGTTGCAGATCTTCTGGAGAACTTGAATGAATGCAGTGTCGTCTGCATAGCATGTGATGGTCGTTCCGTCGACGTCAGGAAGTAGAGAAAGGAGGCGGTGGACGAGGATGTTGAACAAAAAGGGACTAAGAACACCACCTTGTGGGGTACCGAGCTCAAAGCGTTTTGTGGTACTGCACGCCCCCTTGAATAGAACACGAGACGTTCTATTACGCAGGTAACCCCTGATCCACCTCAGTAGGTTCCCTTTGACACCAAAATCGACTAATTGATCCAAAATGATATCTCCGTTGGCGACGTCAAAGGCACTTTTGAGGTCTATGAAGGCCACAACACTGGCGGGAGAGAGACGAGTGTAGAGCTCCATTAGGCAGTGGTGCGTTCCTCGCTGTGGCAAAAAGCCATACAGTCTGGGCGACAGCTTGTCCTGCAGCCGGAACATAAGACGGGAGAGGAGAATACGTTCAAAAACCTTTGAGAAACAGGAGGTGAGGGAGATAGGTCGGAACTTATCGGTGCTCGGTTTAGGGATGGGCACAATCGTGCTGCAGGTCCAAGCTCGCGGCACGTAACCGAGGTGGAGACAGAGGGTGTACAGCCGGAGGAGAGGGTTGCTAGGGACGTCCAGGAGAGCCCGCAGAACTGCATAGGTAATGCCATCATCCCCTGGAGATGTTGCCTTACCCCTGGCGAGGGCACGTCGCAGCTCGTTGTCCGTTATGGCTACATCATCCTCTTCATCCCTGTTCAGCAAGGCAGCGGTGAGACGGAGTGCACGGTAATTATCCTGGGCGGAGAGAGCGGCTTGCACGTGCGCTGGAAGGCTGGTGACGCGAGACTGTGCTGACCATTCATCGATAAGATCTTGTGCGTAGTGAGCAGGGCTGTGGTGGAGGGCACTAGGGGTTTTCTTTTTCACAACCTTGTTGATAAGGTGCCACATGGAGGCAACACTCGTTTGATGGTTGATGCTGTCAGTGAGTTTGTGCCACGAGTCTGTCTGCACACAACGCTGCAGGGCAACCAAGTCGTCCCTTGACAGCTGATACTGGTGTAGAGTATCGGGACATGGGCGTTGCTGAAAGACGAGGCCGTCCTCCGTCACCTTCCTCTCCGCCAGAGCGATGCGGTCATCCAGGGTCCAGGTGGGGGCAGCAGAGCGACGCCTAATGTGTGGCTTACTGACGTAACGAGTATAGAAGGCGTGCGTGGCATTGACAAGTGAAGAGTATAACTTTTCAGGGCAGTGGAGGTCAAATGTAGGAAGTTGACTAGACATGTAAGAAATGAAAGTAGGACGGTACTTGGGTGGGATTGTAATGCGAGAGCGGGTTTGGGCTGGAGTATGTGTGGCAGGAACGGAGTAATGGACACTGAGAGCAATGTGGTCAGAGAAGAGTGCCGGAACCGATGAGCACCTGACCTGGGACGCCACGAGTCCACAGGTAAGGATGTGATCTAGTACACCGCCCCGAGCGTGGGTAGCGCCAGCAGTGTCCCATCGAGTCAGCCGATTGCGACGAATGTAGTCCAGGAGATGAGTCCCGTTGCGATTGACAGTGCCAGAGAGGTCTCCTAGGGCAGGGTGTCTAGCGCTGAAGTCGCCCATGTACACCATGCCACGAATGGTAGGAGCTGGGAGAACATTAGGATCCATCCTGCCCGGTGCAGAGTACACGTTGCATATCCGTACGGTGCCCGCCCCAACAGTGACCTCAAAAAGCTGGAAGTTTGTGTCACCGTCCACAGAGTTCTGAAGGAAACGATGCTGAACAGAGGAGTCAAAATAGGCAACAAGTCCGTGTCGAGCCCGATGAACATAGGACACGTAGCCGCTGAGCGAGGGTGCCTCCCCCACAGGTAGAGCGTGGCCAACAAATGCCTCTTGGATGAAGATGACATCTGGGTGGTGACGGTGCACATATCCCTTAAGTGCAGTAAGCTTAGCCCAATTCGTAATCCTGCAGGCATTCCACGAGAGGACATGGAGATCAACCAGATTATCGAGCATGGCCTTTAGGAGGACGGCGGGCAGATGATGAAGTGGCAGTGGCGCGGGCACGGCCGGGTGCCGCGCTAGGTGAGGGAGGGTCCCTGGCGAGAGCAGGCAGGCTGGTGAGGAGTGGGGTCACGGAGCTCAGCTTCTCCGTAATTGTAGCGATGGAAGCAATGACGACTTGTTGAGACTCAACCAATGAATTCAAGGTCGTCTCGAGCGTGGCCTGCTTGGCAACTAAGGTATTTAGGCAAGTTTAAGTGCCTCAAAACGTGCATTGAAAGCAGAAACCTGAGTTTTGAGAGAGGCAACAGCGTCCCGAAGTGCAGTCACTTGCGGGGAGTCAGAGGTGGCGGGCGAAACACGAGGAGCGGCAGGGAGGCTTAGTGGTGGTGGCGGCGCTGGGTGAGTTGGGCGCGAGGCAGCAGGGGCCACATTGGGCTGGCGCCTCGCGCACCCATGCCAGACGTTCACTCCTGCTTGATGACAGCGGGGACATTTCCAGAGCGACGTGTCCGGAGGCGGGGGCTGTGGCTGAGTGGAGGCGGAGTCAGAAGCAGTAGAATACGAGGGAGGGTTGCGGTGTGGGCAGGTGCGTGAATCGTGAGGGCCAGAGCACCATGCTCAACGCTCAGCCGCAGAACAGTAACGGGATATGTGGCCGAGGCCCCAGCATCGGAAGCTTCATGGTCGCTCGTCCTGCATCCTGCGAAGCTCACAGGGTGGCAGGCACGGAAGGAAGCTGAAGCTGACACTCGGGGGTGGTGGTTCAGGAAGGCTCCAGGTGACGACCAGGCGGGGAAGGGGAGAGCCATTCTGGTAAAATCGGCGAGCAGAGTAGATGCCCGGCAACTCCTTGTCCAAGGCAGGGTCAGCACAGACAGGGTAACGAGCTAGGAGGTACGTAGGAAACTTGCGAGGCCTTTCTGGAGAGTCTTGGAGCTCGAGGGTGAGGGACAGAAACTCCCCACTCGTCACGCTGTCGATGACATCCGTGCGGCGGCGGGAGACGTATACGAAGCGAGACGTTATGGCTGCCATCTTGACTTCAGCCTGGTCACGGTCAAGTTGAAAATTTCGGGTGACTTCGGACAACCAACGAAGCTTGAGATCTACTGTCGGGTTGTCCTTGAAGAGTAGCTTGACGTAGTCAACCCTGGGGGCGAAGGCTGGTAGGTGAGAGGCGCTCAGGAACGGGGCATCGCGCGAGGAGTCCATGAGAGGTTGGGGCGGGGGAGGGCTGCTGCTCTGGGCTGATATGGCGTCCTGAGAGTCAGACGACCCCCTCTGCTTAGAGGCCTTAGCAGCAGGGGAAGACGGCTCACTGTTACTGTCAGTGTCGTGGGATATGGGGCGCTTGCCGGAGAGGGGAACCTGGCTTGCAAGACGCGGTGGCGGCCAGTCGTCGCGATCCATTGCATCCTCGTCGCTCAGCGCCAAGTCAGCCTCAAGATCCGCCAGGGAGACGGGCCCCGATGGCTCCATGACGGACGTAGGGAGCGAGGGGGTATGGAAGCCTCACTACTATGACAGGAGTGACGTATCCATGACGTCACACCAGAGGCACTGCGCATGCGCAGAAATGAAGCCCACTGACCAGAGGGGCCCAGCCGGTCGAGTTGAATTTCATCAAAGTCTACAGGCTAAGTCCAAACACCAAGAACCCAAATGTCATATGAGGGTAAACTGGACCTCGATGTTGCTCTCCGCAACAGCTGTAGGGAAGCGGTAGCGGGAATCCAGCAAAACACACGAAAGAAGTGGAGATCTCAGACAGGGTGTTGTTGTCCTTGGCCCTCTGGTGGCGTGGAGTGGTGGTGATACTGGTGGCGGTGGTGGTGTTGACAGGGGTTGTGATGGAGGGGGAGCAGAGATGGTGGTGGTGATAATTATGAATGGTGAGATGATACAAATGGTAATTATATTGATAATGATAATGAGATAGATAACGTCGAAGGAGGCATGCAAAGTGAAGAAAAATAGTGATGAAAGGAATTTAGGTGATGATATTTGTGGTAGTGAATGGGGTATTGCTGGTAGTGATGGTGGTTGTGCTGTAGTTATTGTTGATGGTGAAAATAGAGGTGGTGGTGATGATGAAAGTGAAGGTGGTGGTGGTGGTGGTGATTTCAGAATGTTCCGGCGGCACATTCGAGCGGTGATCAATCAGGCAGAGTAGCGCAACACTCGCGTCGGGGAGAAGTGATGAAGCGACGGAAAGGAAAAGATAAAGAAAAAAATCACATTCCTATTTACAACAGCAGCCATTCCCGTGACAGCCTTCAGCCCTCCTTTCCAATCTTCTCTCATTTTTCTTCCTCTTTTCTTCCTCTCCAATGCTTTTCACTTTTTCTACCTTCCATTCCTACATTTTTTTTACTCTTCTCCCCTCTCCTCTTACTATCTTCTCCAGTGCTTCCTCTCTCCATTTTTCTCCAATCTTATTCCCTTCCTTCCTTCTGCACTTGTCTTCTTCTTTATCTTTGTTTTCCCTCTCGATTCTTCTTCTATTTTCTTCCCTTCTTCCGTTTTTCACCTGCCTTCTTTGACTATTCTTCCTTCTCTTCCTCTCTTCTTCTTTAATGCTTTTCCACTTCATATCTTTTCTATATTATTTATTTCCTTCCATCTGCACATTTATACTCTTTTACACCTCCTTTTTTTTTCTCCCCAATTGCCCGCACTCCTCTTTCCCTCTGCCTCACCTTCTCTCTCTCTCTCTCTCTCTCTCTCTCTCTCTCTCTCTCTCTCTCTCTCCTTTTCCCTCTCTCTCTCTCTCTCTCTCTCTCTCTCTCTCTCTCTCTCTCTCTCTCTCTCTCTCTCTCTCTCTCTCTCTCTCTCTCTCTCTCTCTCTCTCTCTCTCCTTCACATTTTGCAGTTTTTCTTCGTTTTCTGCTTTTCCTTATTTCTTTCTCTTCAATGTTTTCCCTCAATTCTCCATTTCTCCTCCGCCTCTCCTTCCCATTTTTCCTTCTCTCTCTCTCTCTCTCTCTCTCTCTCTCTCTCTCTCTCTCTCTCTCTCTCTCTCTCTCTCTCTCTCTCTCTCTCTCTCTCTCTCTCTCTCTCTCTCTCTCTCTCTCTCTCTCTCTCTCTCTCTCTCTCTCTCTCTCTCTCTCTCTCTCTCTCTCTCTCTCTCTCTCTCTCTCTCTCTCTCTCTCTCTCTCTCTCTCTCTCTCTCTCTCTCTCTCTCTCTCTCTCTCTCTCTCTCTCTCTCTCTCTCACAGTTCAAAGCAGAAAACTGCCATCAATCATTGTAGGATGCTTATACAGACATCCCAAAGCCCCCGCTACCTCATATGATTATCTAATGGAAGTCTTCAAGCACGTTAACCTAAGAAAGAAACCCATGTATGTGTTCGGCGATCTTAACGATAACCTTCTAGTTAACAACAGCAACCTGCAGAAAATAATTGAAGCTTGCGGTTTATTCCAAGTAATAAGTAAACCAACACGTGTCACCCCCCAGTCTGCCACACTACTTGATGTCCTAATCACAAATAAAAAAGAAAGTATTGTTGCCTCTGATTGCCTTCCCAGTACTATCGCAGATCACGACATGATTATCTCAAAAATCGACATTAGCAAACCCAAACGAACAAAAATAAAGAAAACTTTCAGAAGCATGGCCACACACAATAAAGATAACTTTTGTGAAGCATTGCTAACCAGCTCAGACTGCTTAAATAGTATCACGTTAACTGATGACATTGACGAACAGGTGAATATACTTAACACAATATTCAATTCTTGCCTAGATCAAGTTGCCCCAATGACGACTAAATATATAAATAGACCACCTGCTCCCTGGATTGGCAAAGAAGTAAGAGATAACATGAAGTACAGGGATAGCTTACAAGGCCAGCTAAAATTAGATCGACACAACACACAACTTTACAACAAATATAAAGAAGAAAAGAAACGCGTTAAGGATAAGCTTCACAAGGCAAAAAAGACATACTATCATGATAAATTCCGCCAAAGTAAAGGCAACTCGTCACAAATGTGGAGTAATATTAGAGGTATAGTGCCTAACAATAAACCTAATAACAACATCATCACTAACGAAGATATTAATGACAAGGCGGAGGATTTTAACAACTACCTCGCTAACGTAGGAAGAGAAACTTTTGAGAGATGCAAAAATGACTCTACTAACAATAATACTAACTCAGACAACGTACGAGTAACTCATGACACTACTGATAACTTAGACACAAATAACTTCTTCAGACCTAAACCAGTTGATGATGAGACTGTAATTCTAACAATATCCAAATTAAAGGAGACCAAAGCTGTAGGTAGCGATGGCATTTCTTTAAATTTCACAAAAGACAGCCTTTTTGTTACAGCCTTCTACCTAACATGCATATTCAACACCTCAATAGTTACAGGTAAATTTCCCACCCCATGGAAACATGCCATTGTTGTCCCTATTTTTAAAGGAGGGGAAAGCAATATCAACTCCAATTACAGACCTATATCTCTCCTCCCTGTAATATCAAAGGTCTTAGAAAAAATTGTAGCTAAGCAACTCTCTGACCACCTAGAAGGGAATGCTTTACTTTTTAACTCTCAACACGGATTCAGGCCGGAGTTATCTACTGAAACTGCTCTCACAGTAATATCCAATAATGTATATAGTAACCTAGATAACAAGAGAATTACTCTGATAACCTTATGTGACTTATCGAAGGCATTCGACAGTGTTAACCACGACATTTTACTGCAGCGATGCCTTAAACTACGTATAGACCCTTTCTGGATCCAAGGCTACCTATCAAACAGAACTCAATCAGTCCGGCTAAACAATCACATATCACCCAAATCCTTAATAACACATGGAGTCCCACAAGGCTCTATCCTTGGCCCTATTCTTTTTACTATTTTTGTTAATGATATCTCAGATCACATCAGCGACTGTATACTGGTTCAGTACGCAGATGACACACAGTTTATCCACAGTGACAACATTAATAACATAGACCAGCTAATAACCAGAGCTAAAGTAACACTGTCGAATGCCAAGACTTACTTCCTAAAAAGTGGCCTTATGTTGAATTCTAACAAACCCAATTTATATTTATCGGCACACGGCAACTGTTATCGAGCTTACCAGATGATATGACCATCAACTTTGACGGAAGTGATATACCAATAAGCAAACATGTTAAAATATTGGGTGTTTACTTTGACAAGTACATGACGTTCGACACACATACATCAACTCAACAAAAAAGTAATAGGGGTTATAATGTTCATAAACAGAATTAAGGACATATTTGATAAGGACACCGGAGTGATTGTTATCAAGACACTAGTGTTAAGTCTAATCAATTACGGACTAAAAATATGGGGCAACACCAATGAGACCCTCATGCAGCGAGTGCAAAAACTGCAAAACTTCGCTGCCAAAGTTGCTGCTGGGGCTACAAAAGACGCGACCGTGCTACTCCTGTGTTACAAGAACTAAAGTGGATAAAGATGAAAGAAAAAGTGAAATTCGATCAGTGCATAATGGTGTATAAAGTGACCCATAAATATTATCCTGAGTGGCTACTAAACTTACCATATGTAACACAAATTAACGAGCTTGTAACGAGACAAAACGGAGACCTATTTATCCCAAGAGTGAGAACAGACAATGGTGCGCGGTCACTATTAGTAAGTGGACCAAGAGCATGGAACAAGCTCCCCCCTAATATAAAAGAACTCCCGTCACTCACGAGCTTCAAGAAAGCCCTAACTATTCACGCTCTTCAAGGAGGCTTTTGCTAAAGAACGCGTGAAGGACATAATATACGCTTATCTAGTACATATGTATTATATCTAGCAAGTTCCTATATATGATATCCCATGTAAATATTTAGTAATTAAGATAAAAGATTAGTTAAAGAAAGTCTTATATATGATAACTATATTACATGTAAAGTATTTAGTAATTAAGAGAAAAGCCATTGTACATTGTACTTTAATGGAATAAAGCATTCTGATTCTGATTCTGATTCTGATTCTCTCTCTCTCTCTCTCTCTCTCTCTCTCTCTCTCTCTCTCTCTCTCTCTCTCTCTCTCTCTCTCTCTCTCTCTCTCTCTCTCTCTCTCTCGACATTTAACCTTCTAACAAACAAATACTTCTTTCTTTCTATCAGATCAATCACTTTAATTGATAACGTAAGATCCATAACCAACCCCACAATCACATAAGCAAAAAACAGATAGATTAAAACCAAAACTCACTGGTAATATATATGGATGACTCACGCCTTTGTCACAATCTAATAAGACCAAAAATGGGGGAGGAGTTAGATACCGCAGTTGCAACGAGACATATAGGTAGAACAAGAGGAGGAGGAGGAGGAGGAGGAGGAGGAGAGCATGGAAGGGATGTATGAGATGGTGAGAGGGGCGAGTAGAAACTGTGGTGGGGAGTGTGTGAGGGAAGAAGACGGGGGAGATAGAAAGGTTAAGTGGAAAATGTCAGAATATGAAGGAAATGAGGAAGAGGTGATAGTGGGATTATGGGAAGATGTGTGGTGAAGGGAGTGTGAAAGGGGATGGTGATGATTAGAGGGTGCGCGAGCAGTAAGGGATATGGGAGTGAAAGGAAGATAAGTCGTGAGTGGGGTGAGAAAGGGAGAGGAAATGGTTACGATACGAGCGAGGTTACCCTTCGTGGAGAGGGGATTGAGGAAAACGAGAGGAGGAAAGGGAGGGTGCGGAGATGAGGGAGGTGAGAAAGGGAGAGGGAATGGTTATGTTACGAGCGAGGTTATCCTGCGTGGAGAGGGGACAGGAAAAGAAAGGGAAGGAGAGGAGGGAGGTGAGAAGGGGAGAAGGATAGTTACAAGTGAGGTTATCGTATGTGGTGGGGGGACTGGGGGGAAAAGGAGAGAGGAAGTGGAGGGTGCAAAGATGAGTGAGGTGAGAAGGAGAGGGGAAGGGTTGTGAGTGAGGTTATGTTATTATGTGTGGTGAGAGGAGAAGGAGGAAAGAGGGGAGGAAGGAAGGAAGGGTGCGGAGATAGGGGAGGTGACAAGGGGAGGGGTAGGGTTGCAAGTGAGGTTATGTTATTCTGTGTGATGAGAGGAGGGAGGAGAGAGGGGAGGAAGGAAGAGAGGGTGCGGAGATAAGGGAGGTGACAAGGGGAGGGGAAGGGTTGCAAGTGAGGTTATGTTATTCTGTGTGATGAGAGGAGGGAGGAGAGAGGGGAGGAAGGAAGGGAGGGTGCGGAGATAAGGGAGGTGACAAGAGAAGGGTTGTGAGTGAGGTTATGTTTTCTGTGTGATGAGAGGAGAGGGGAAAGAGGGGAGGAAGGAAGGAGAGAAGGATGATATATGAGTGTGTTGATAAAAGGCATTAAGATCGGTATTCAATTTCGATCCTCACATCAGCTATTTCTAAAAGTCAAAGAAGGGGTCAGTCAGGTTCTTATGAGTGTTTCTTCAGGGTCATGGTACGGAAGAAGGGTCAAACTATCACCAGGGTCATAAAACTACTACTAGAAATGCCCACAACTCCTACGAAAGCCTTGTCAAATACGTGTTCTTGGGCAACGAAATGTTTTATAATACGACCTAAGTGTTTAGCATGAGGCACATAATCAAACAAATATCATTCAGAGAGACACGCAAATATACAAGAGAGGGAAAACCCGCGGAAAACAGGTAGAAATAAGCAAAGATGATAATGGACATCTCACATAGCTACAAATAAACACACCTGAGGGCTCACTAATCACCGTACGAGACTTTGAACACAGGTACGTCATTAAAGACCGAAACTGAAATACCTTAACTTCATACTTGCTACAATGTCAATACTAATAACTGCAGACTGGTTACTACAACAAATATACAAGGAAAATATAAATACAAATAATTATACAAGGAAAAATCAACAAACAGGAAAGTCACATCCACCTTTTTTTCATCTCATGCAGTATAGAATGATGCTGGGGAAGGCTAGATCATATTGATGGTGGCTGTTGGGATGCTGTACACGAGCCTTACCTGTGAAGCTGTTTAATGAGACCTGAGTAAGCGCAGGCAGACAGGTAGGACACACACACACATACATACAAACAGACAGACAGGTAGTTTCCACACCGGTACACGCGTAGTTTTCCTGATTCAGTGGGGGGAATAAAAGCAAGCCACTTCAATCCAATCTCCATCAGAGGACGAACGCAGAAAAAAAAGAAAAATTGGGCCACGGTGACCGCACAAAAATTACCCAATTCACGTTATTTTGGGCCGAATCCCGCACGCGTGGAGGCGCTAATCCCGGCCTCCCTCGGCAGGGCAGGAGACACCGAAAATATAAACGTGTGTATAATCGGAATGCATCGATGGAGAGGAAGGGAAAGAGAGAGAGGCGCGCGGGAAAAGGAAATGGTGGTGGAAACGGGTGAAGAGAGAGAGAGAGAGAGAGAGAAGAGAGATTACATAGTTTACATAGAAAATCAGACCACAGACCCCATGGTCCAGACTTGGTGGTCTGTCCTTAAACCTAAGTGATTTTACATTAATCAGAAGACTCCAAAACGTTGCATTTCTACTCTAGTTGATATTAAGTTGAAGGAAGTGACGGTCGAGCTTATTTTTGAAGGAGTCAATCGTGTTACACTGGACCACTGATGATGGGAGCTTACTCCATTCTCGCACTACAACGTTGGTGAAGAAAAATTTGGTGCAGTCTGAATTTACTTGTCTACATCTGAGTTTTACGCCATTGTTCCTCGTGCGCAAAGTGTCATCGATCATAAACAATGTTGATCTGTCTACATTCGTGAAACCATTAAGTATTTTAAAACATTCGATCAGTTTTCCTCGGAGGCGACGTTTCTCAAGAGAGAACATGTTAAGGGTCGAAAGCCTTTCTTCGTAGGATTTGTTGCGCAAGGAAGGGATAATTTTCGTTGCCCGACGCTGAACACCTTCTAATTTAGCAATATCCTTTGCATGGTGGGGAGACCAAAACTGTACCGCATATTCCAAGTGGGGTCTGACTAAACTGTTGTAGAGCGGGAGTATTACATCTTTATTCTTAAATAAAAAGTTTCTTTTAATGAAGCCCAACATTCTGTTCGCTTTATTTGCTGCATCGATGCATTGCTGTGAGAATTTGAGGTTTGACGCGATTTTGACCCCCAAGTCCTTGACGCATTGAACGCTTTTGAGTTTAACGCCGCGCATTTCGTAATCAAACTTTTGATTCCTCGTTCCAACTTGAAGGACCTGGCACTTGTCTACGTTAAAGGGCATCTCCCATCTATCCGACCAAGCTGAAATTTTGTGCAAATCCTCTTGGAGGCTTTGCCTGTCTTCGTCAGTGAGAACCGAGTTACCAATCTTTGTGTCGTCTGCAAATTTACTAATGCGGTTATTGAGTCCAACATCCACGTCGTTGATGTAAATAATGAAGAGCACTGGGCCAAGAACCGAGCCCTGAGGGACGCCACTAGTGACAGGCGCCCACTCTGAGTTAAATCCGTCAATCACTACTCTTTGTTGTCTGTTGCTCAACCAATTCGCGATCCATTGGTTTACCTGACCGTCAATACCTATTTGTTTTAATTTGTAAAGTAATTTATGATGCGGGACTTTATCAAACGCTTTCTGGAAATCAAGATAGACTACGTCCAGTGATTTGGTTACGTCATAAACAGTGAAGAGGTCGTTATAAAAGGTTAATAGATTTGATAGGCAGGATCTTTTGTTTCGGAAGCCATGTTGTGAGTCCCCAATTAATGAGTGGCTTTCAAGGTAACTCACAATTTTGTCTCTAATTATGCCCTCAAGTAGCTTACCTACAACCGAAGTTAGACTAATGGGCCTGTAATTACCTGGTACTTTTTTGTCTCCTTTCTTAAAATCGGTGTCACGTTAGCCTTTTTCCAATCTGAAGGGACAATGCCTTGTCGCAAGGACATATTGAATACGGTTGTGAGGGAGGAGAGTATTTCGCTCTTTGTTTCTTTCAGCAGAGTTGGATATACTTTATCAGGTCCAGGACTTTATTTGTTTTAAGTTATTTGAGGGCTTTAAGGACTTTATCTGGTTTTATTTCAAAGTTAGACAATGCATGCTCAGGATTTACATTAGTACTGGTGTTGGTGGTGGTGGTGGGAGGACTGTTATTATTAAACACCGAGGAAAAGTAATTATTTAATAGGTTTGCAACGTGTTGGCTGTCAGTCACTAGTGCACCGTCGCTGTTTATTAAAGGTCCAATTCCACTTCTGATCGCCTTTCTGTTGTTTATGTAACTGAAGAAGGATTTCGGATTATTTTACAGTTGGCTGCAATATTTACTTCATATCTACGCTTTGCCTGATGCACTAATCTTTTACTCGTCGCCTTGCATCATTGTAAAGTCTAATGTTTTCGGGCGTGCTTTGGTCTTTCTTTAACCTGTAAGACAATTTTCTCTCATTGACTGAGTGTTTAATTTCTATATTAAACCACGTAGGACTTTTATTATTCTTAATTCGCATCTCACACAAGTGTACAAATGTGTCCTGCTGAGTGAGTAAGTGATTTTAAAGTTTAGCCAGGCGTCCTCTGCATTGCCGTCATCTGATAGTTGCATATCTATTAGTTTTCGTCGGATTTCTACGAAGTTGGCTCTTTGAAATTGGGCACCTTAACTTTATTTTCAGTCACCGATGTTTGAGCTCTAATGTCAACGCGCACTAGTTTATGATCGCAGGAACCGAGGTGTTCTCCTACCGTGACATTACTGACTAGGTTATCTTGGGTCGCTATAACAAGGTCAAGTATGTTATTTTGTCGAGTTGGTTCAGAAACCATTTGGCTTAGATAATTTTCCTCTAGAAATTCGATCATTCTATGGGACTCACCTTCTGTACCCGACAGTGTCGCCCAGTCGATATGGGGGAGGTTAAAGTCTCCTAGTATCAGTGAGTCGCTGTTATTAAGTGACTGCCTTAAGACGCTGTACATTTCAAGATCGCCATCAAGTGATTGCCCCGGAGGCCTGTAAGTGACAGATATATTTAAATTGACTTTTGCAATGTTTACTCGCACGCACAAATGTTTAACGTTACTGTTTCTTGGTGTTTTGTCAGTAGGTTGCAAGTAGCTTTTGACAAAAAGGGCGACACCACCCCCTCTACGGTTTACACGATCATTGTTGAAGAATCTGTAGCCATCTATGTTATATTCGGAACTTAAATCAATATTAGTGGAGAGAGAGAGAGAGAGAGAGAGAGAGAGAGAGAGAGAGAGAGAGAGAGAGAGAGAGAGAGAGAGAGAGAGAGAGAGAGAGAGAGAGAGAGAGAGAGAGAGAGAGAGAGAGAGAGAGAGAGAGAGACCGCCCGAGAAATGCCGAGGGACGCTAGTAAGTTAGCGCCGACGAACTATTGATGTCGGCGGTGCTACGCGAAGACCAGGCCGACTAAATTAAAGACAACTTATTTCCAGGGGTCAGTGACATGAGAGGAGGAGGAGGAGGAGGAGGAGGAGGAGGAGGAGGCGATGAGAGGGTATACCTTAGGAGGCCATTAATCATACTTTATCTCCCTTCATTCCGTGACGATCCTTCTAATAAAGGTTCTCAAAGCCGCCTCCTTCCTCCCCCAGCACACGACGCAAGGCTTCCACACCACACCACGCCACACCACACCACCCCACGCTATACCACACTACATAACAGCACATCATATCACGCCCAGCTGTGGTATTTCGCGTCACACCACGTCACACCACACTAAACCACATCACAACACTACACCAAGCATTATCCCAGCACGCTAAAAGACACACCTTCCACACCACACCATATTAAGCTACACTAGACCACACCAAGCCACACTGCACCACACCTCACTGCACCATATTAAGCTACACTAGACCACACCAAGCCACACTGCACCACACCTCACTGCACCATATTAAGCTACACTAGACCACACTAGCCTACATAACACCACACTAACCTACATCACACACACCATACCAGGCTACTCTACACCACACTAACCTACACCACATCACGGCAAGCTACACTATGCCACGTCACACCACGCCTCGTCATGCTGAAACAGATCTCGCCACGCCATACCAAATCACACCACCCGACATCACCTCAGGTTAGGAAGTGTATATAGGACACTTCAGGTCAAAGGCTCAGCGTCGTAGATAAACACATATGGTGTACTTACGGTTACTCTACACAACCCTATGCAGTCTACTGCTACAACTACTACTACGGCTAGTACTACTACTACTACCACTGCCATAACGAAGTACAATTACAATACCGCATTACGCAACATCAAAACAGAACACTGCACAATAAAGACAATCATCCAGACCAAGAAAAATACACGCCAGAAAAGGTTTTGTGGAAGGAAGAGACGAAAAGACAACGCACCACCATTACCACCACCTCCACTACCTCCACCGTCACCACCAGGCCCTCCACTGATCCCCGGCCTTCACCTACCAAATGCAGCCGATGATAAGGCGCGCCACTCAAGAGGGAGACAAAGGAGGATGTGAAAAAGGCACTGCACGGCCCCAGGACCTCGGCGGCGTGATGAGTCTGTCCCGTGAGGCTCCCGAGACGCCCACACCGATGTTGCAAGAAGAAGGAAGGAAGGAAGGAAGGAAGGAAGGAAGGAAGGACGCGTGATGTTGCTCTGTACCTTGTCCCTTGCGAAAGCGTCCTATGTCTTGTACTTCCCTCTCTTTTGTTTTGCTATATCTCCTTCTCTCCTATTTCTCCATACTTATTTTCCTTTCCTTCTTATTCTTACTCCTCTTCCTTTCCTTCTTTCTACCTCTTCTTTTCCTTTCCCCCTACGCCATGTTATGTTATCTCTTCTACTCTGATATCTGTCCTCTTCCGCTATTTTTTTTTTACAACAAAAGAGGCAGCTCAAGGGCACACACAAAAAAGGAAACAATAATAACAAAAAGCCCGCTACTCGCTGCTCCTAAAAAGAATCCAAGGAGGTGGCCGAAAGAGGGTCAATTTCGCCCTGCCTTTCTTCGTTACGCATGTCCTGTTCTTCGCTCTTCTCTCCCCTTCCTTTCCCTTTTCCCTTTCTCCATTTCTCCTCTTCCCTCCCCACTTCCTTTCCCCTCTCCCCTCTCACCTTCCTTTCCTTTTCCCCAGTTCCCTTTCCCCTCTCCCCTTTCTTCTTCCTCTCTCCTTTCCCCTTTCCCCTCTCCCCTCTCCCTCTCCCTTTCGCTCTCGTTCCCTCGTAGCTCGGTCGCGTAACCAAAGACAAAGCGAGTCAGGCCTTACGTAAGGTTCTTCAGCAACAAAGTTTACGAAGAAATTAATAGAGAATAGACCTTGATTATAGGAGATAAAGGGAGGGAAAGAGCGTGATTGGACCGCCGAGATGGGGAGGCTGCGGGGAGGGACGGGGAGGGGCAGGAGGGAAGAGAAAGGGATAGGGAAACGCTACTAAAAGAAGTTGTATAAGGGGGGCGTGTAGAGAGGCTGTGACGAGGGAACCAAAGGAGATGAGGTAGACAAGGTGACAGAAGGGAATAAAAGGACTACGAAAGGCGTGTGTAGAGGAGGATACAAGGGAGTCAAAGGAGAGACAAGGTAGACAAGAGGATGATTTTGATGAAGGAAGAGACAAGAAGTGGAAGACGAAGGGAAAAACAGGCCGAAAAAATGGTGAGGAAAGAAAGCGAATGATTGGAAAGAGGAACAAAAGTGGGAGACGAAAGGGAATACGAGCGTACGATGTGGTGAGAGTAGAGAGCGAAAGATTGGAAAGGGAAATATTTTGCCGGAGAAGTAAGTAAATAAGAAAATATTTATTGCTCTTAATAAATACATATATAGAGAGTTATAGTTTAACAATTTCAGCGACAGTCTGTCGAGCCGAAGCTCCTGACAGACAGATGTTAATTAATAAAGATGTTTTATTCCCCCTTTAACACATCACAATAAATTTGACAAAAAAAATACAACCTAACAATATATACATTCCTTAGTGAGTAGTTTACTACATACAAAAATGTAGGGCTGGTAGGGGTTTTGTTGTAAATATTTTTTTTTTTTTTTTAATTTTGGGAGACTGCTTGTCTTGAGTAGTTCTTTTATGTTTAGTGGCAAGCTGTTAAAGAGTTTAGGGCCAGTGCATAGTGTGCTATTTTTATATAAAGATGTTCTAAACTGTGGACAAATCAGATCTACGTTATTGCTTCTAGTCTGGTGTAAATTATCAACAAATTTAAATATTTTATTATCTGAAACATTTTATATATCAGTAATAATGAGAAGTATTCATGTACTTTATCAAATTTCAAAAACTCCATTAAAGAAAAAATATCGTACACAGAATCAAACCTACCTGAGAAGAAAATACAGTTTGTGATCTATTACAAAGATAACTCTGAAGAAGTTGTAATGGCATACCTCTTATCCCAACAAGAGTGGAAAGAAAAAGGAACACAGAAAGGTAAGAATAGAAAGAGAATAATAATAAAAAGAAGGGTTCGTTGCAAAGGTATAAAGGACGGGAGAGGTAACACGAGAGCCGCTTAATAAGGTCGCCAGGGAGAAAGGAAAATGGAATGGGAGGAAAGGTAGAGCCAACGGGTTAAGGAAGGTGGGAAGATGATGAGACGTAGAGGGAGTACATAAAGGGGTGACGAAGGTATCAAGTTTCAAAGGAAGGTTCGACAAAAAAAATAGTAATAGAATAGAGTGGAATAAAAGAAAACACAAAATGAAAGGGAGGAAAAAGAGAGAAGGAAAAGAAAGAAGGAAGGATGGATGAGAGGATCAAATGGATGAGTGAAGGCAGAATGTGATAAAAGAAGGAAGGATTTAAGGGTTGAAAATGGGAAGGATGAAAATAAAAAAGAAATGTGTTAAGGATGAAAGCACGAATAAAAGAAGGAGAAAAGGTTAGCGCGAAGGAAGAAATTATAGACAAACAGTAAAACGAAACCAAGGAAATACAATACAAAATGTAAATAATGAGTGAAGGAAAAAAAGGAAGAATATATGAACGAGAAAAGAAGGAGAAGGAGAAGGAAAAAGAAATAACAGACGAGTAAAACGATACCAAGGAAAAAACAATAAAGAAGAGGAAGATGAAAAATATAAAAAAAGGCAGTGATGTAAAGAACGAGTGAAGGAAAAAAAGGAGGAATATATGAACGAGAAAAGAAGGATAAGAAGAAGGAAAAAGAAATAACAGACAAGTAAAAAGAAATCAAGGAAAATAATAAAAAAAGGTGGAAGATAAAAAATTGAAAAAAAGGCATAGACATAAAGAACAAGTGAAAAAAAAGCAGAAATATATGAACGATAAAAAGATAAAAAGGAAGAGAAAAAGAAATTACAGACAGACAAAAACGAAACTAAGAAAATAAAAACAGTAAAGAGGTTGAAGATGAGAAAGAAGAAAGATGAAAAAAATTGCACTAACCCCCCCAAAAAAAAAGATAGAGGGTAAGAAATATAAATGAACGGAGGAAAATTCAAGACTGGAAAGAAAACTCTGAAACCGGTAATACATGGAAAAGATAAAGGGTCGCTGGCGGGTTACACAGTCCAATAATGGAGGTGATTAGGTGCGGAAAGACGAAGAGAGCCATCGACCCACCGCATGAGTCTCGTGATTTCTTGGCGACCCGAAAATGCGATGAAAAATGTATGAGGGTAATGGAGCAAGAGAAAGAAATGGTAGTTTGCGGAAGACATCAGAAAGACGAAAAAGGCAGAGAAGCAGAGGAGCAATGAAGTAAAAGAAGGGTAAAAGGAGAAAACAAAGAGGTAACACAAACGAGGAGCAGATATAAAAACAAAAGCATGTAAATGAATAATGGGAAAACTACCATCAGAAAAATAGGGAAGGTAAGGAATGGGAGAATGAAGAGACAAAAATGCATAAAATAGAAAACAATATAAAGGAATAATGAGAGTTTTGCCATCAAGAGGAAATAAAAACGACTGACTACTTCGATTTGGTTGGGTCGAATGAACATAATACTCGTAAATGGAAGGTAAAAGAATGGAACATGAATAAGACACAGGAATAGAGAAAAAGATCGAGGAAGAGGAGAAGAACAAGGCACGGGAAGGAAAAGTAAGAGTTGCAGGAAGAGAACGAGGAATAAGAGGAGAAGGAAGAAGAGAAAAACCAGGAAGCGGATGTCATTAACTCTCTCAGGGAGCAAAATAATAAACATAATATAAACATAATATTTACATTAAGCGAGGTGATGATGGCCTCACAAGAAGAAGAGGAGGAGGAGGAGAGGAAGGAAATACAAATTGACAGACAATGAAAAACGGAAAAAAAGGCGGTGGCTGAGTCGTCAAAGTAACTCAGGAGTGTGTTCAGGAGGATTCCCCCGCCCACTCGTGTGTCAGCCTGGGATTTTCAGCCGCCGCCGAGAGTGGCTTAAACACATGCTGTCCCCACCTATCCACCTATCATTCTCTGGGAGATCTCAATCAAAAAAAATGAGAGGAGGGCATGAGGCATGAGCAGATGGCGCCACACATAAAACACTCGCCTGCGCCAGAACGCTGGGGGCCGACCATCAGGACCCACTGATGAAAGCTTTGGGACACCCATCAGATCCAGGGAGAAGCCTACCTAGCGGCATAGGCAGCAAAAAAAAAAAAAAATAAAAACTTAAGAAAACAATAAACCAAAAAAATAAATAAATAAAACGTAGTTGTAGAAAGAGGCAAAATTTTTAGTACGGTGAAAAGAAGTAATGGAGTAGAAGTAGACATAAGGGAGGGATGGGGGAGAGGGGTTAGGAGCAGGGAGAAAAGAGGGAGAGGAGGAGGAGGAGGAGGAGGAGGAGGAGGATAGGCGAGAAGAATCCGAATTTATGGTTACAAAATCACTTTCTGATGGAAGTTTTGGCGCGGACGCTGCATAAATCTGGCTTAAAAATTCTCCACCACCACAACCACCATCACCTCCACCGCGCTGTACTTGGTTGCTTAGTTCTTTATCCTCCCCAACCACCACAACCACCATTCCCATCATCTTCAGCAACGCAATCTTTGTCACCACCACCACCACCACCACGATATAAATGGCAGGTTAGTTCTTTATCACCCACCACCACTTTTTCCATCATCACCATCAACGTCATCCCTATCAACACCATCACCACCACCACCATCACTGTCACCAGTACCAACAACAACTCCACAATCAGTAGCGCGACAAACACCAGCAACATCATCAATACCATCATCACCACCACGCACCATTAACACCACCACTATCAACACCATCAACATCACCAGCCGGCTTTGTCTACTATAGGAGGAGGAGGAGAATGACGAGGAAGAAGAGGAGGACGAGGAAGAGAAGGACGAGAAAGAAGAAAAAGAGTAGAAGGAGGAGGAGCAGGAAGAAGTAGAAAAGGCATAATACTGTCAAAAAATATATAACAAATGAATATAAATAATCAAATAAATACATAAGACACAAACTAAATAAAAAACCGCACAAACTAAAAAGAAAGTAGAAAACAAAACATGTAGATATGGAAAAAATACAGTAAAACAAGTGGAACAAGTGGTTTTTGAGGCATAAAATTCGAGAAGGGGCTGCTGAGAAAATGCCACGGAGTAAAAGTTTGAAAAGAAGAGAGCCTTGAGGAGAGAAAAAACGGGGGAGAGAGAAAAAAAAAACCTGAGGAACGGTCAAATCTGAAAAAGGTAGAGCTGAAGAGGGGAAAAAAGAGGAGACTACCCCACACAAAAATATTGAAGTAGACAGTTCGGGGAAAGGAAAAGCTAAAGAGCCTTAAAAGAGGGATAAAAAGAAGTAAACAAAGAAAATAAAAGTTGGGAGGTAGTTGAATGAGCAAAAATCTGAAAAAAAGGTAGAGAAATGGAGGAAAGGCAAAGCTAAAAAGGAGAAAAAGGAAGCACAGACATAGAATAAAAATTGAGAGGTAGTTGAGTGAGCATAAAAAATTGAGCTCAAGAGGAGAAAAATAAAAGAAGATTACGAAACCGAACTAGCTGAAAAAGTAGACAAATGGAGGAAAGGCAAAGCTAAAAAGGAAGGACACAAAAAAGTAAAAGTTGAGAGGTAGTTCAATGAGCATAAAAAAAAGCTAGAGGAGAAAAATTAAAGCAGATTACGAAACCAAGCAAGCTGAAAATACAGACAAATGAAGTAAAGGAGGAGAAAAAAGGGAGGATACATATATAGAAAAAAAATTGAGTATGGTTATAAGCAACAAAAAAAAAGTAGTGCTGATGATAAAAGATACAGATTACGAAACGAGGCAACTTGAAAAAGTGGACAAATAAGGAAGAGAAAAAGCTGATGAAGATTGAAAGAAACGAGGAAAGTTGAAAAGTGGAATAAGGAAAAGGCAAAGCTATAGAATGTTTAAAATGGGGGCATAGAAATAAAATAAAAATTAAGAGGTACTTCAATGCGCTTTTTTTCCAGCAAAGGAGACGACTCAAGGGCAACGAAAAGAGTGCAGAGAAAAAAAAAGCCCGCTACTCACCGCTCCCATAATAGACAAAAGTAAAGAGTGGCATAAAAAGTAGATTTGAAGATTAGAAAAAAGAAACGTTACGAAACAAGACAAAGTGAAAATGTAGACAATTGGGAGAAAAGGCAAGGCAGAAAGGAATTAAAAGGGACCATAAAAAAAAAGGTTGAGAGTTAGTTCTGATAAAAAAAAGAGCTGAGGATAAAACAGTAGAATACGAAACCAGGCAAGTTGAAAAAAGTGGACAAATACGAAAAAGAAAAACGGAAAGAGTGGAAAAAAAACACGCACACAACAAAGAAACGTTGAGAACTGGTTACATGAGCAAGATAAAAAAGGAGAGTTCAAGAGAGGGAAAAAAAATAGAGATTACGAAACCGAGCAAACAGGGACGGCAGTAAAAATAAAAATAAAAAGGGAGGTAAAGAGTACTTGCTCAAACTTTACGAGAGGGAAAAGAAAACGTAACCTGGAAATAATTAACGGTTGAAGGGATACCCGGCTGTTTTTTCTCTCCTTTTTATGCGTTTAATGAATAGGAAATGTCTAGGTCGTGCTAAGACAAAGGAAAAGTACATAAGTGATTCGTTAATTAAATAGAAGGCAGGTTCACTTTACAGCCAGGTGGTATTGTCTTGCGTCTACTCTGTCTGTCTGTCTGTCTGTCTGTATGTATGTATGTATGTATGCCTAACACTCCATCTATCTATCTATTAATCTATCCATCTGTCTATCTGTCTATATATGCATTTCTATCTTTTTATCTATCTATATGTATCTAACTATTATTCTGTCTATCTATCTATTTATCAATCTATCTATCTATCTATATATCCATGTCTGTCTCTCTCTATCTCTATATATTTATCTATCTATATATCTACTTACTATCTCTATCTCGTGTGTCAAAGAAAATGTTAACTATCTACACATCCCGTTTTTTTAACAACATAACGTGGGTAGCTAGGTCATTATTTTTTTTCGATAATCATTAATCATATTTAACGTGTTGATGGAAAAAGCGCATTTGATTGCATTCCATATCCCGGTGGCCGAAAACATGTGTCCAGGGAAAGCGTCACAACTCATGATTAGGGAATAGCGTGTCGGAGCGCGTCCTGGCAGCCATGGCGAAGCTACTGCTATCTGGTGGGCTCTGTTTTGACGGAGTGGATGAAATTGATGAAAGATTTAACCCTGTTGCAGCGACGGGCCAAATTTGTGGCTTTACCGTGTAGCAGCGACAGGCCAAATTTGTGGCTTTACCGTGTAGCAGCGACGGGCCAAATCTGTGGCTTTACCGTATAGCAGCGACGGGCCAAATTTGTGGCTTTACCGTGTAGCAGCGACGGGCCAAATTTGTGGCTTTACAGTGTAGCAGCGACGGGCCAAATTTGTGGCTTTACCGTGTAGCAGCGACGGGCCAAATTTGTGGCTTTACCGTGTAGCAGCGACAGGCCAAATCTGTGGCTTTACCGTGTAGCAGCGACGGGCCAAATTTGTGGCTTTACCGTGTAGCAGCGACGGGCCAAATTTGTGGCTTTACCGTGTAGCAGCGACGGGCCAAATTTGTGGCTTTACCGTGTAGCAGCGACAGGCCAAATTTGTGGCTTTACCGTGTAGCAGCGACGGGCCAAATTTGTGGCTTTACTGTGTAGCAGCGACAGGCCAAATTTGTGGCTGTACCGTGTAGCAGCGACGGGCCAAATTTGTGGCTTTACCGTGTAGCAGCGACGGGCCAAATTTGTGGCTTTACCGTGTAGCAGTGACGGGCCAAATTTGTGGCTGTACCGTGTAGCAGCGACGGGCCAAATTTGTGGCTTTACCGTGTAGCAGTGACGGGCCAAATTTGTGCCATGATATAAACTTCCCCAAAATAGATGATACATAAACTGATCACAAATGCTTAGATATATATTTTGAAATGGTTTGTGTGAGTGATGATTTTTTCTCATTTTTCTCGTTTAGAGGGACCATTAAGAAACATGATCCCTGCTGCTACCGGGTTAAAAGAGGCACAAAAGATTCACAACAACAGAGTGGACAAGACAAGTGCATCACGCTTCCTCGGATAAAAAAATAAATAAAAAAACGAGTTAAATAATAAAACGCACAATATGAGAAACTACCAATTAAACTTAGAACGCAAATAATAGCAGAACATATCTTGATGAAATACACAACACACCAAAATATATACAACAAACAATAATGCAAATAATACAATCAGTGCTGTTCTGATGACCACCTATCAACCCGGACTCAAGCTAAACTCTCTTCGGGGAGCAACATAAGCCAAGCAAGAATGACGTCACTATAAAAGCAATTACCTGCGCCACTAACGGGATAGGTCCGACCAACAGGCCCCATCATGAAACAATTCCGGCGCTTTACTTTGAGCCTAACATAAAAATAACTCTAATAGTCTTATTCATTTGGCAAGATCCCTTCATATGAAACTGAATAAAAAAGTACTCATACAAAAATCAAATAGGGAATTATATGGTTTTGTCACGGTCACACACCTTTCCCCTTTATTCTCAACAGATCCGTACCATTCACGCGGGTCACTTACAACGGTAAAAAAATAGGAAAACCGAAAATAACACACACACACACACACACACACACACACACACACACACACACACACACACACACAGAGAGAGAGAGAGAGAGAGAGAGAGAGAGAGAGAGAGAGAGAGAGAGAGAGAGAGAGAGAGAGAGAGAGAGAGAGAGAGAGAGAGAGAGAGAGAGAGAGAGAGAGAGAGAGAGAGAGAGAGAGAGAGAGAATGTATCGCCGACAGCTGGTGATTCATGAGCCCTTGACCCGAGTGAATTGCTAGTCAGTGTGTGTGTGTGTGTGTGTGTGTGTGTGTGTGTGTGTGTGTGTGTGAATGTATGTATGTATATGCGTGTGTGTGTGAGGGGGGGGAGTAGGGTTGAGAGCTAAAAAAAAGATTGGCTTAAAATAGTATTATATATTTGTATGTTTGTATCAGTCTATCTGCTTTTTATATTATTTTTAGTACTGAACTGTTGACATCCCTCGTAGTACGTTGAACCGATTAAAACAGAACAAATTACGTTACTGAAAGTGACCTAAAAATCTGTTATTACTTATGACCGGCAACAACTTATTTATAATCGAACGAAGAAGATCAATATATATGAAACAAAATAAAAAAAAGACTATATTTTTCCGATACTGCTGGTGTGTGTGGGACGGTGTTGAGGTCAGTACGAAAGGAATGGATGAAAGTATAGCAAAGAAATGGAAAACGAGTGAAATGTGTCAACAATATATCAACACTAACAATAACAACAACAAAAGCGACATCACTGACCACTTTCCACTCCCTCTCTTCATTCCGTCCCTCCTACATCTCCGTTTTTCTCTCCCTCCCTACCTTCCTTTCGTTCACATTTTATTATCTTCCTTACTTTCATCCTTTCTTTGCTTCTATCTTCCTTCTTTCCTTCCCTTCCTTCCTTTTTTCCTTCCTTCCTTCCTTCCTTTTCTTCCTTCCTTACTCGCTTTTTGCTTTCATTCATTCATTCTTTCTATCCTTCCTTCCTTCCTTCCTTCCCTACTTACTCACTTCTAGCCTTCATTCATTCATTCTTTCTATCCTTCCTTCCTTCCTTTCTTCTTTCCTTCCTACCGCCCTCCCTTCCTTCTTTCTTTCCTTTCCTCCTTTCTTTACTCTCTATCTCCTTACCTTCTAACCTACAGAACCTACCCACCCACCTAACTCCCTCCCTCCCTCCTTCCTGTACCTCCATAACACGTTGAGTACTTGTTATGGAAAGGTCCACCGCCTCCCATCAACTCCTCCATTTCCTCCCCAGCATTCCTCCATTTCCCTTCCATCACTCTTCCCTCCCCCACTCCTTCCCTTCCTCTTCCTACCAAACCCATCCGTTCTCCCTCCCTATTAACTTCTTCCTCCCTCCTTCTCTCCTTCCCTCTCTCTCCCTCCTTCTCTCTATCTCTTTCCCATCACATATTTCACTGCTCCTCCATTTCGCCCATCCCATCATTTTCTTACATGGTCCCTCTCTCGTCAGTTTCCTCCTCCCCTTCCTCCTCCTCCTCCTCCTCCTCTTCTTTATCTCTATCTTATTACCTCTCATCTTTACTAACATTCAATTACTCTCACCTCCTAATTTTTTCACTTATATGTTAATAGCTTATCTTCTTTCTTTTTTGACACATCATTTTGAGTTTTTCTTTACTAAACTATCTTTCTCATAAGCTTTTAAGTCTTTAACGTGATCTTTGTCTTTCTTTTTTTCTTTCTCGTTCGGTTTTTTTTTTTCTTCCCTTCTTTTTTTTCTTTCTTTATTCTTTCTCTTCTTATCTTTGTTTTTCTTTTTCGTTCGTTCTTTCTTGTTTGCTTGTTTGTTTGCTTGCTTGCTGTCTTTCTTTCTCTGTCATTGTCTGTTTGTCTGTCCGTCTATTTGTGCTTCTGTCTGTCTGTCTTTCCTTCTTTTTTTCTTTTTTCTCTATTTATTTATTTATTCTCTCCCTACCTTGTTCTTTAGTGCTTTCTTGCTCTCTTTCTTCCTCTCTATCCCCGTCTTTCTGTTTGTCTGACTGTCTGATTGTCTGTCCGTCTGTCTGTCTGTCTGTCTCTCTGTCTGTCTGTCTGTCTGTCTGTCTGTCTGTCTCTCTGTCTGTCTGTCTGTCTCTCATCTCCTTCGCACATACTAATCCCGCCATCAGCCTCCGAGGAAATGACTCAAGGCCCCAAGATCAATGGGTACTAATCTCAAGACCATCACTAAGGGGCTTCCGCGAATAATGGCGCAATGAACGGTTTATGGGGCAGGTGATGGGAGGAAGGGGGATGCTGAAGGGGGAGTGGGAGTGGAGGAAGATGAAAAAAAGAGGAGTAAGAATAGAGGAGGGGAGATAAGTGATGGGGTGATGTATTGATAGTATTAGGTAAAGGCGCCACAGCCCATCTCGAAAGTCTTAAAAAAATGGAAATGGGGAAAAGCGGTATGGACTTATGGAAGGAGAACCCAAACCTTCACAAAAGCCTTTGGGTAAAGGTGCGTGTTCTAAAAAAAAATAACCACGCGTGGTGGACCTGGTCTCACATGCGTGGGCTACTGGCTAACTAAGCGTTCCATCGCTAACCTAGCTTAACACCGCTAACCGGATCGTTGGCAACGCTGCTCACATCGCGATGGCGTCGCCATGTAAACACATCGCGCGTATGTATAATATGCCTTTTCACTACCTTTACCACTTTTTCATTACTTTTAAGTTTTTCCGCCTTCATATTATGGTTAAGGGACATGTATTTCGTCCCTTAAGTACAAAATGGAGGCGTAATATCGTATTTTGGAGGGGGGGGGGTAACAAAGTATCCCAGTCCTCCCAGTGACGACCCGAGGCGGCCGCAAAAAACTCACTAACTTTTAAAAAATCGCTAGCAGCGATTCTATCAATTTGCGAGGCATATAAATGGGGTTCAAAATGCATAGAATCATGAGATCTAACCCATGGTTAGGGTGAGAAGTACCGCAGTGAGATGGGCAACTCTCTGGACATTTACCTCCTTTCCTTTCCTTTCCTTTCCTTTCCTTTCCTTTCCTTTCCTTTTCTTTGCTTTTCTTTCCTTCCCTTTCCGTTCCTTTCCTTTCCTTCCCCTCCCTTCCCTTCTCTTTCCTTTCCTTTCCTTTCCTTTCCTTTCCTTTCCTTCCTTTCCTTCCTTCCCTTCCCTTCCCTTCTCTTCCTTCCTTTTCCTTCCTTCCCCTTCCCTTCCTTCCCTTCCCTTCCTTCCTTCCTTTCCTTCCCTCTCCTTTCCTTCCCTCCCTTTCCCTTCCCCTTCCTTTCCTTCCCTTCCTTCCCTTCCGTTCCCTTCACTCCCATTCCCTTCCCTTCCCTTACATTCCCTTCCCTTCCCTGTCCTTTCCTTTCCTTTCCTTTCCTTTCCCTTCCCTTTCCCTTCCCTTCCCTTTCCCTTCCCTTCCCTTCCCTTTCCCTTCCCTTCCCTTCCCTTCCCTTCACTCCCATTCCCTTCACTCCCATTCCCTTCACTCCCATTCCCTTCACTCCCATTCCCTTCACTCCCATTGCCTTCACTCCCATTCCCTTCCCTTCACTCCCATTCCCTTCCCTTCCTTCCTTCACTCCATTCCTTCCCTTTCCCTTCCCTTCCCTTCCCTTCCCTTCCCTTCCCTTCCCTTCCCTTCCCTTCCCTTCCCTTCCCTTCCCTCCCATTCCCTTCTATTACCAATGAATGAAAGAGGGAAGGAAAGGAAGTCTGGAAGGAAAGAAAAAAGGAAAGAAGAGAGAAATGAAAATAGAAAAGACGAAGAAAGGGAGGTAAAGAAGAATGGAGAGAAAATAGGATAAATGAATAGAAAACTTAATGAGGAAGGAAGGAAGGAAGGAGGAAAAGAAGAAAACAAAGGAGGAATTTAAAAGTGGTTGCATTCCCTCTTCAAATTGTTTACCTGCAGTTTGCCGATTGTGCGGAGAGAGAGAGAGAGAGAGAGAGAGAGAGAGAGAGATTCTTACCTCTGACGGAGCATTCCTTTCCACCATTTACATTACTGACTGGTCTCTCTCTCTCTCTCTCTCTCTCTCTCTCGTCATGCATTCGCCGTCCTTAATGAGTTGGGTAACACTGCAAGGAGGAGGGAGAGGAGGACACACTTCTGCTGCCCTCTTTTCCTGCTGTCGTTGCTGTCCGGCTCTCAGCTCACTTTCGCTTTCCCTCGTTGTCTCTCACTTCCGCACTTTTTTTTTTTCATTCAGACGTCCTTCAATCATCATCCCGACGATGCGCCTTGACGTTGTTCTCGCGCTGGTGTGGTGGGCCGTGGCCATCAATGTGGTCCTGGAGTACAACGGGTCTGGGCCCACAGCCGCGCCCGCCGAAGGGCTGCCCGCCGCCGCGCCCGCCGAAGGGCTGCCCACCGCCGCGCCCGCCGAAGGGCTGCCCGCCGCCGCACCTGGGGAAAGAGGACCCCCCGCGGGACCCCTCGCGGCCCACAAGGCGTGGATCATTGCCGATCTGCTGGCCGAGCAGAAGCAGACACAGCAGGCCATGCAGGACCTCACCAGCCAAAACGGCCTCCTGTCCGTCCTCCTGCTTCAGGCGTCAGATGAAGCCAGCATCCTGCACAGGGCAGTGCTGGCTCAAGAAACGGCTCGGAGAGAGGCAGAACAGCAAAGGTCAGAGCTGGAGGAAGAAAACAGCGGCCTCTTCAATGACCTGTACGTATCTCGACGCGAAAATAACGTCCTTCTCAGTGACCTGTCTGACGCCGGGGAGATAATTCACAGACTGCGAAAAGTCATGTCTTCATCCCTGGAAGAAAACGACGGTCTGGTCAGTGACCTGTCTGACGCTGGGGAGATAATTCACAGACTGAGAAAAGTCGTGTCTTCATTCCGGGAAGAAAACGACGGTCTGGTCAGTGACCTGTCTGACGCTAGGGAAGAAATTGACAAGCTGCAAAAAGGCCAGTCCCTATCCCGGAGAGAAAACACCGGTCTGGCCAATGACCTGTCTAACGCTAGGGAAGAAATTGAGAGGCTGCGAAAAGGCCAGTCCCTATCCCGGAAAGAAAACACCGGTCTGGCCAATGACCTGTCTAACGCTAGGGAAGAAATTGACAGGCTGAGGCCAGTCCCTATCCCGGAAAGAAAACACCGGTCTGGCCAATGACCTGTCTAACGCTTGGAAAGAAATTGACAGGCTGCGAAAAGGCCAGTCCCTATCCCGGAAAGAAAACACCGGTCTGGCCAATGACCTGTCTAACGCTTGGAAAGAAGTTGACAGGCTGCGAAAAGGCCAGTCCCTATCCCGGAAAGAAAACACCGGTCTGGCCAATGACCTGTCTAACGCTTGGAAAGAAGTTGACAGGCTGCGAAAAGGCCAGTCCCTATCCCGGAAAGAAAACACCGGTCTGGCCAATGACCTGTCAAATGCTGGGAAAATAATTCACAGGCTCCGAAAATACCTGTCCCTTTTCCGCAAAGAAAACACCGGTCTGGCTAATGAAGTGTCCTTATCGAGACACGAAAACAACGATCTCGCCAATGACCTGTCTAGCGCTAGGGAAGAAATTGACAGACTGCAAAACCTTGTGAAAGCGCAGACCATCTCCAAGGAGAATGATGACGACTTTGTAAAAGTACTGGACATCTCCAAGGAGAATGATGACGACCTTGTAAAAGCGCAGACCATCTCCATGGATGATGATGACGACCTTTTAAAAGCATTGGACATCTTCACGGAAGAAAATGACGACTCTGTAAAAGCGCTGACAATCTCCATGAATGAAATCAACGACCTTGTCAAAACGCTGCACATTTCCAAGGAAGAAAATGACGACTTTGTAAAAGCACTGCACATCTCCAAGGAAGAAAATAACGACCTTATAAAAGCGCTGGACATCTTCATGGAGGAAAATGACGACTTTGTAAAAGCGCTGGACATCTCAAAGGATAATGATGACGACTTTGTAGAAGCGATGGACATCTCCAAGGAGAATGATGACGACCTTGTAGAAGCGCTGCACGTATCCATGGATGAAATCAACGACCTTGTCAAAGAGCTGGACATCTTCATGGAGGAAAATGACAACTTTGTAAAAGCGCTGCACGTCTCCAAGGAGGAAAATGACGATCTTGTCAGAGCGCTGGACATCTTCATGAAAGAAAATGACGACCTTGTTAAAGAGCTGGCTGTATCCAACGTTGAAAATGGAGGAAATGCCTATGAATCTGCTATCGTCGTCTCCGAAGAAGTCGGTCCTGCATATGACGAGCCCAATCTACAATAGTGACCACGATATGCCCTAGTGAGCTCGTTCCTGTTGAGGAGCCACCTCCCTATCCTTCCCCATCCCATCCTTCCCCCGACGTAACTCCCTATCGTCGGCCTCCCTCCCTATCCTTCCCCATCCCATCCTTCCCCTGACGTATCTCCCCTATCGTCGGCCTCCCCTTCCTCATCCTTCACTCTCCCATCCTTCCCCCCGACGTAACTCCCCTATCGTCGGCCTCCCCTTCCTCATCCTTCCCTCTCCCCATCCTTTCCCTCCGACGTAACTCCCCTATCGTCGGCCTCCCCTTCCTCATCCTTCCCTCTCCCCATCCTTCCCCCCCGGCGTAACTCCCCTATCGTCGGACTCCCCATACTCAACCTCCCCCCCCCCGCATCCACAACCCAGGCACTTTGGAAAGGTCACCGGCGGTTCTTCGGGCCAAAGCACTGGGTGAATTTATCTTCGAACCCGGAGCATCTTGCACCAAACCGCTCTCTATTTCTCACATTTCTTAAAACTTTTCTATCTATCAGTAAATTTATCCTGAAGGTACTATAGTATTTCCATTTGAAACTGGCCGGTGGGGTGTAGGCCTATGCGGGTCAGCCCCGCCCCATGCACATATCTGCCACACACTCTCAAGACTTCTCGCTTCCTCTCATATGTCAGCTACTCAATACCTTTAAATGGATTTGATTAAATGATTGGATAATCTAATAAGGTCATAGTGTTGAGATTGTTTCGTTTTTAGGATAATAACAAAGATTTTGTATAGATACCGCGACACTGGACAACGTTGGAATACAACGGTGTCCAGTGTCGGGGTATTTATACAAAATGGAAATACTATAGTATTTGAAGGAGTGTGTGTGGGCGTTATGCGGTACTGAATAGCCTATCCGTGCCGTGCGCGTTCCACTACCAGCAACTCTGATCCCGCCTTGTTTGTCCTTCACACACACACACACACACACACACACACTGGATACGGACAGGTCATTGACAGGCCAGTATTCTGGTGTCTGGATACGGACAGGTCATTGACAGGCCAGTATTCTGGTGTCTGGATACGGACAGGTCATTGACAGGCCCGTAGGCAGGGTAAACTTTGGGTGGGTGGTGGACCTGATGGCGCGAATGCCGGAGTCATTAACACATGCTAGGAAAAAGAATGCATTTCCTGCATTCTAGGCACTCGATCTGAAAGCCTATTTCAGGCAGCTGAAATGAGCTTATATTTTCCTTTTAAAATGGATAACAGACTGTTAAAATAACACCGGCAGCAGGGTGTACTTCTTTCCCGGAGACAGGCTCTTTATTGTTTGGATTATTCCATCCACAGATTTGGTTGCATTGACAAAGTTGCCAATGTCATTCGTGGTTGTGGGAAGGCCTAAAAGAAACCAGCAATTCTAAACATGTTAAAGATCAATACAAATCAATAAAGATCAATACATTGAGGCTTGTTTACGCCTATCAGCTAAGTACGTACAACTGTGTAAAAGAAGTTAATTCATGTGAGGAGGTGAAACAAGGGTGCCACAAAACGGTTTATATAAGTTCAGGGTGCCAGCACTGAAGATGGAGAACCTCTGCCCTAGGGTGTCGAAGCTCCGAAGCTGCGAGTCGCCGAAACTCACTCCTCAACCAACGAAGGGAGAGGGCTAGGGGAAGGGGCGGATGTCACACTCCCTCAAGCCGATCAACGGACAGGAAAGGGGAGGTGGCGGCGACGTCCCGACAAACACTAAACTCCGAACACCGTCACCCTGCCCTCAACCCGCGAACGGGGAAGAGGGGAGAGGCAAGGAGGGCGAAGAAGCGTGTCAAAGGCGCCGCAAAGCACAGCATTCCGTCCCGCACTCGGACCAGCAGGCAGAGATGGGAGGCAGCGGCGAAGCTCTGCCAGGGCACGAACGGAACGCCGAAAACTCAACTCGTCCTCTCCCACCACGGAAGGAGGGGGAGGGGATCGCGAAGCACCGCACACCGCCCCACACCCTGACCAACAGGCCGAGATGGAAGGAAGAGGCGGAGCGGCGAAACTCTGGAAGCCGGAAGGCAAGAAGCGTCGAAACCCAACCTCTCGCCTTCAACCAGCGAAAGAAGGGGAGGGGAGAAAGGGCGAGGAGGAGCGTCGAAAGAACCGCGAAGCACCACACACCACCACACACTCTGACCACCATGCAGAGATGAGAGGTAACGGCGAGTCACTGAAGCTCCGGGAGGCAGGAACAGTGAAGTGTGTAGGGGAGAACAGGCCCTGGGCGCCAAAAGACAACGTGTTCCAACTCTCCATCCTGGAAAGGAAGGTAGAAAAAGGCCGGGAGGTAGAAACGGACACGAATTCCTGTGCCCTCCACGCTAAGAACCCCGCACACACCCACTCCGCCTATCGGCGATAAAGCAGAGTGGGATGGGTGGTAAAGGGGCAGGAGTCGGCCAGGACAGGCGAGTAGGAGCGGAGGGCCGTGCCATGCCGCACAGGAAGGGCTGTTGACTTACCAGGAGAACACGTATAGAAGACCCGCATGGAGTGACGAAAGGCCACGAGCACGTCACTCCATCCTTCCCCTGACCAGAAGAGAACAGGAGGTGGCTGCCAAGCGGCGAGTCCATAAGGCACGAAGGGCAGCCCCCACCCTGCCTCCAGCCGGCGAAAGGGAAGGAAGGGGGTGAACCCGTGCACCATATATCCCGTGCACCGCTCCATTCTGGTAATAAGAACATAAGAACGTTGGAATCTGCAAGAGGCCGGTAGGCCTATACAAGGCAGTTCCTTTGACCCTAAGCTCCCGTGTATCTAACCCCACCTAGTATCGCTGTCCATGAATTTATCTAATCTATTTTTGAATGTGACAATTGTATTGGCACTCACCACATGACTGCTAAGCCTATTCCACTCATCCACTACCCTGTTGGTAAACCAATTTTTGCCTATGTCCCTCAGCAGGCCATCACCTCACCTCACCTCAGCAGGCCATCACCTCACCTCACCTCAGCAGGCCATCCCCTCACCTCACCTCAGCAGGCCATCCCCTCACCTCACCTCAGCAGGCCATCACCTCACCTCACCTCAGCAGGCCATCACCTCACCTCACCTCAGCAGGCCATCCCCTCACCTCACCTCAGCAGGCCATCACCTCACCTCACCTCAGCAGGCCATCACCTCACCTCACCTCAGCAGGCCATCACCTCACCTCACCTCAGCAGGCCATCACCTCACCTCACCTCAGCAGGCCATCACCTCACCTCAGCAGGCCATCACCTCACCTCACCTCAGCAGGCCATCACCTCACCTCACCTCAGCAGGCAGAGAAAGGAGGCCGCAGGGAAGTTCTGTAAGTCGCTAAAATAAAAAAATAAAAAACTCGTCCACCTTTACCCAGTGAAAGGAGCAGGGGGAAAGGGAGGGGAGGGCGGAAGGGGCGGAACGGCGAAGGGGCTACGAAACTTAGCGCATCTCCATCACGACCAAGGTGGTGGCGGCGAACCTCTGAAAGCCACGAACGGCCGAGGAAGCGTAGTGAAAGAGCCCTGAAACACCGCCCTCCCTCCGTCACTCCGACCAGCGATTAAACCGAAAAGGGAGGCGACAACGAAGCCAGAAAAGCTGAAGAGGAGCAGCGAAAGAACCGCGAAACACCACACTGTCCCTCACTCCGACCCTCCGAAGAGGAAGGGACGTAGCGAGGCTCCCGGAGTCACGAAAGAAAAGCCGAGGAAGCTCGACAAAAGAGCCACGAGTGGTCGCCCTCCTCCCGTGACTCCGACCATCTGACAGGGATGGGTGGAGGTGGTGGCAACGGCCCGGAAGCCACGAATGAACACAGAGGAGCGGCGAAAGAGCCACTCATCGCCGCACTCCCTCCTCCCGTGCCTCCGAACACCCGACAGGGGTGGAAGGAGGATCAGGCGATGCTATGGAAGCCAGGAACGGCCGAGGAGGAGCGGCGGAAAGGTCACGCATCGCCGCACTGTGCCCTTCACTCCGGCCCACCGACAGAGGTGGGAGGAAGCAAGGTCTAAATAAATTTAGATCTTTAGATCTTGGGAGGAAGTAGTGAAGCTCCGGAAGCCAGGAATGGCCGAGGAGGAGCGGTGAAAGAGCCACGCATCGCCGCACTGTGCCCTTCACTCCGGCCAACCGACAGGGGGAGGAGGAAGTAGCGAAGCTCCGGGAGCCAGGAACGGCCGAGGAGGAACGTGGCGAAAAGGCCACGCATCGCCGTTGTGGATCCTTCACTCCGGCCAACCGTCAGTGGTAGGAGGAAGTAGCGAAGCTCAGGGAGCCAGGAACGGCCGAGGAGCGGCGAATAAACCACGCATCGCCGCACTGCATCCAACACTCCAGCCAACTGGCACAGCTGGGAGGAAGAGGCGAAGCCCCGGAAGCCAGGAACGGCCGAGGAGCGGCGAAAGCAATCCGAAGCACCGCGCTGCATCCGTTACTCCGACCAGCCGAAAAGACGGGAGGTAGTACAGCGCAGGCAGCTTCTGATCCCATGAAGACTGATCATTGTTGCACTGCTTGGCCAACTCCTGGCCCAGCGTCCAATTAAACCTCTCCACCATTCCATCTGACTGTGGGTGCAGAGGGGTGGTCCGGGTCTTCTTGATACCCAGAAGCTTGCAGCACTCAGCAAGGACTGTTGACTCAAAATTCCTTCCCTGGTCGGAATGGAGCTCGTTAGGCACACCGAAGCGACTTAAGAACTCCTCCACCAATACCTTAGCGATGGTAGTGGCTTCCTGGTCAGGGATGGCGTAGGCTTCCGGCCACTTGGTGAAGTAATCCATTGTGACGCAGATGTACCTATTTCCGTTCGTCGTCAGAGGCAAGGGTCCTGCTGTATCCACTGCCACCCGTTCCATGGGGGCTCCAACCTGGTATAGTTGCAATGGGGCACGGTGACGCTTCTTGGGGCCCTTCTTTGCACAGCACACCTCACACGCGTGACACCATTCTTCCACGTCCTTCCTCATGCCAACCCAGTAGAACCTTTGGCGCAGGCGACTCAGTGTCTTCTTTACCCCAAGGTGTCCGCTGGTGATGCTGTCGTGCATTTCTTTCAAGACGCCTTCCCGGGACTTCACAGGTAGCACCGTGGACCAGTAGTGGTCAAGACCATCATGAGAGACCCAGCGTCGCTGCAACACCCCGTTGTCCATCCGTAGTGTCCCACTGAGGTCAGTAATTCTTGGTGGTAGGGCTTTCTCTCGAGATTACTTCCCACCCAGGTCGCGTTGACGACTGACTCAGCCATTTCATAATTGGTCGCAGATCTCGATCCTCCCGCTGCAGTTTTCCAAGGTCTTCCCATGGCACCTCCGCTGTCTGTTCCACTGTAGTGCGGCGGCACATATTCTGGACGCTTTCCCTCTGGAGGCAATGTTGACACTCAGGTTGGCAGGGGCGCCGGCTCAAGCTGTCCGCGTTACCGTGTGTTAGCCCAGATCGGTGCACAATAGTGTAGTGATGCTGCTCTAGTTTACCTATCCAGCGAGCAAGCTGGCCCTCAGGGTTTTTCAGTGACTTCAACCTCCGCAATGCAGCGTGATCCGTGCGGATGGTGAAAGTTGCACCGTACAGGTAAGCATGGAAAAAGTCAAGGCTCTTGACTACTGCCAGGAGTTCTTTCCGGGTCACGCAATAGTTTTTCTCGGCTGGGGTGAGCTTCTTGCTGAAGTAGGCCACAACCCGCTCCATGTCGGCACATGCCTGGGACAGCACTCCACCAATCCCCTCATCACTGGCATCACAATCCAGTATAAAAGGCTTAGAGGGGTCTGGGTAGGTGAGTACGGGCGAACTGATGAGGGCCTCCTTGAGCTTCTCAAAGGCAACCTGAGTTTCCGCTGTCCACTCAAACTTGCGCCCCTTCTTCGTCAGGAGGTGCAGTGGTGCAGCAATCGTAGCGAAGCCTTTCACAAACCTGCGGTAGTATGAGCACAACCCGAGGAAGCTCCTTCACGTTGGTGGGTGTCGGCCAGTCCCTTACCGCAGCCACCTTCTCAGGATCAGTGCGTACTCCAGCCTCGCTCACGATGTGTCCCAAGTATTGGACCTCCCTTTGGAATAGGCAGCATTTCTTCGAGCTGAGCTTAAGGTGTGCAACTCTAAACCGGGAAAAAAAACTCTGATAGCCTTTCCATCTCCTGCTCGAAGGTCTGGCCAAAGACAATCACGTCGTCGAGGTAGATGAGTGCCGTCTTCCAGTGAAGTCCCTCCAGCACCCTCTCCATCAGCCGCTCGAACGTGGCCGGCGCGTTGCAGAGGCCAAAGGGCGTGATCTTAAACTGCCACAGGCCTTGACCGTAGGAGAAGGCTGTTTTCTCTTTGTCCTGCTCCGACATTTTGACTTGGTGATATCCAGACTTCATATCTAGTGTTGAAAACCACTAGGAGCCCACCAAAGCGTCGAGCGTGTCGTCGATCCGTGGGAGTGGGTATGAATCCTTGATGGTGAGATCGTTTAGGGCTCGGTAGTCCACGCAGCACCTGAGGGAACCGTCCTTTTTCCTGACGAGCACTACAGCAGACGCCCACGGGCTGCTGGACCGCTCGATTAACCCCTGTTGCCGGAGGTCATCCATCACCTCATCCATCTCCTTGCGACGGGCTGGTGCCATCCTTCGAGGAGCTTGCTTCACTGGGCGGTGGCTACCTGTGTCGATGTGGTGCTCTACCAGGTCCGTACACCCAAAGTCCAGGTCTCCTGTGGAAAACACATCTGCATTCCTCACGAGAAGCTCCCTGAGCTGTTCCACTTGGGGCTCCTCTAGACACTGGGAGCTTCTGGCAAACAGGTCGCGCAGGTAGTCGGGCAGCTCCTCCTGGGGCTTCGTCAGGGTTCTCCTGCAGACACAGGCTCTCGGTTTCTGGTCGATCTCTTAGCACAACCCCACCATGGTCCCTTGTTTTATTTTCTTTGGGCTGAAGGAGACATTGGCCACGACGACAGGCACTTCCGCTGCAGCAGGGTCTGCCAAAGTATTGCCTACAATCACCCCGTTTTCTACCGGGCATCGACTTCCACTCTCTACCACACACAGGCTAGCCGAGGGACACCCGTAATTTGACAGGGTAACAGGATCTCTGACCTCAGAGGAATAATGGTGGTGCGCTTGACCGTCACTGGCAGGCCCTCCTTGTGCACAGTCGTCAGTGGCACCCTCCTTCCTCCTACAGTCAGCTGCTTAGCGCGAAAGTCCAGCTCGCACCTGTGGGAGACAAGATAATCCATACCTAGGATGCAGGGGTCGTCCATTTCAGCCACGTAGACAGAGAGGGACTCTTCCTTTCCTCCGAGCTCAAACTTCACGTCCACTGGGCCTCTGAGCTCTGCGTAGTGTCCAGTGACACCGCACAGTCGATGCGACGTCTTAGGAAGCCGACGATGACTCACCACGTCAGGCCGCACCAATGTGCGTTCCGAGCCTGTGTCGACGACCACAGGCCACAACACTCCGTCAACCTTGCCCTCCATTTGGCAGCTCGTCATGGTGGTTCTCCTGCACATTGATATCTTCGGGGCATGTACAGGACAGACTGGTCGTTGTCCCCGTGAACCAGTCCTCCTTAGTTTCCCGAGTGGTGGTCCCTTGCCGGGGGCACATTTTTCCGACACTCATTCTTCCAGTGCCCCTCTTCTCCACAGGTCCAGCACCTGGGTCCTTCCCTGGGTTTCTTCCTAGCGCCACCTTCATATTCCTTTTTCCTCTTATAGCATTCGTTCTCCTTGTGCCCAACCTTCTCGCAGTACCAGCACGTTCCTTGGAACCTGTCTGTGTCGCTGACAGCGCCCTTTCGTGCCCTAAAGCCAGAAATCGAGTCGTCCCTGAAGCTTGACAAGCTAGACCTAACAAAGGACTCAAACTCCATGGCACGTGCCAGAGCTTCCTGCATTGATGTTGGCTTAGCTTGGTTCACTTGTATCTTTAGCTGAGGACTGTCCAGGGCATCGATGAATTGATCACGCAGCAAAATCGTCAGCTGTCAGGGGTGGCACCTAGGTATGCCTTGTGCGCCATGCTCTCAAGGTCCTGAGCGAGTTCCTGAAGAGACTCGCCGCGCCTCCTGTTGCGGGATCTGAACCTAACCCTGAAGAGCTCGTTCTGGTGCTTGGTCCCATATCGTTGCTCCAATGCCTGTGCCAGCCCGCTGTAGCTGCCCTTTGTCGCATTGTCGAGCTGAGCAAGGACCTCCAGCGCCGTCCCTTTCAGGCTAGTGGCCAGCTGAGCCGCGCACTCTTGGTCTTCCCATCCATTCCGAGCTGCCAACAGCTCAAACTGAGCGCGGTAAACCTCCCAGGAGACCTTGCCATCAAACTCCTGAGGCTTCTTTCTAACAGGCGACCCCAGCAGACTCATGGGGCTGGCGGAACTTCTTGCGGGGATAAACTCAGGCGAAACAGGGCTCAAACTACCCCTGACTTGCGTAGGAGAAGCATCTTGCATGGGTACAAGTAGCCCCTGCAGGCACTGGCTGTCCGTTTCCAGCCAAGCAGTCTTCAAGGGCCTTCACTCTGTCACTTACTTCTAATATTTCTTTGTGTGTCGTCTCCCGTACCACCTCCATCTCTTGTTGGAGATTTGTGTGTTCTTTCTCCACTTCTACCAGGCGTTGTCCTAACTTCGTGGTCACATCAGTCATTTTTCTTCGCACTGACTCACTTCCATCTTGTACTGCTTGTAGCTGTTGCTGTAATCCCGTGAAGCGATCTTCTAGCTGTTGTTTGAGTTCTTGAAGTGTTCCTTCTTGTTGTTGTTGTGCTCTTTCTTGTTTCTCCCCCTGTAGTCTCAAAGATTCCAAGAGTTCAGTCAACATGTCGTCCCTCTGGGCAGCTTGGAAACGAGTCTCCATGGCGAAAAAAACAAATGGCTACACTCCTGACGCCAATGTTATGCCGGACGTGTTACTTGGGTTCAGTGTCGCCGTCAAGAGACTCCGTGGGAGGGAGATATGTAAAGACCTTGCACAGCTTCAGCAGTTTAATATTCTTCCTTAGTAGTACAATTCACTCTTGACTCTTCACTGGCCACTAGCTTGCTATGACTGGGACTGACTCCTCTCGCCCTCTTCTCCTATATATATCCAGAACAGTACAGTCTAGAACGTTACAGTATATTTTAGATCATACAACAACATGTAGCAAAAATATGTGCGAGTTGGCAAAACTTCCCGCCCGGAGCCTGGCCACGAGCCCCGCGGGGCGCGGGCGGGGCCTTGCTCCCCGCCCCCCTGCTCGCTCCTCCTGGAGCCTTCCAGAGGCCCATAGACCCCGGGGGAAGCTTCCAGCACAACAATACAACAATACACTAATTAGTGGAGGTCTAACTTTCACGGGCGACAGGTTTGATCAGACTGACTGACTGACTAGATTGGTCCACAGGTAGAGGGTAGGGAGGGCAGGGTCAAAATCTAAGTATAGAGCTCGGGCAGGGTATACTAAAAAGAAAACGTGGACCGGAGGACGTAACTATGATAGACTTGCCTTACCTGCACATCCGCGCGTATACACATTATACTCTCTTTCTGTCTACACACAGACACAGTTATGGGATCTTGTCAACGTTGTTGGTAAACGTACAGTGCCTTACTTTCTGCCCCTGGTCAGATCTGCATCCATACACCGAACAATAAGCCTCCGGAGCGCGGAGTGACTCGGACTTCCTTGCTCTTAACGCTGGGAGTCCCAAGCGTGCTTGGGACTCCTTGAGACCACTTCCAAGGACTTGGGACCTTTGATGAAACCGGCCCCTGGCTTCTGCCTTCTGACCCCGGCCGCTGATTAACAATAATCCTACGTCATGCTGACGTCATGCGCGGGGCGGGCTACTTTTCACTCGGAAGCGGACTAACCCTGTCCTCCCTTAACCCTGGAGCGGTCAACCCCCTGCTGCTCACTCTACAGAGTACCATAGAGACGTCATCCAAAATAAGCCCAAATTGAGGTGACCTCATTTTCCAATGGGGAAAATTCTCCGACAGTCGTGACTTTCCTAAAACTTATACAGCTTAGTACATCATTCAGTATTCCTGTTTTGAGAAAGTGTATGTCACTGGCAGTCGAAAATCATCAAAAATTATGCCTGGGGCGCCTTGGCAGAGAAAGACATCATTTATAAAGTAGTCGCCGACCGTGAGGTGGTGCACGCACGTCTGAGCATCACCTGACTTGTTATTATTTATCGTTTAGTTAGTTTATTTGTTGTTGTGTGTGTTGTTTACCTGAGATGGTGTAAGGCGTCTTTGTCTACCTGGAGGAGGAGGGACAGGTGGGAAGAGGTGATTTAGGGGAATTAGGAGGAAAAAAGGGATAATAGGCTATTGTTTTTTCGTTGTTAATATGAAGAAATTGTTTGATCGCCTATAGGGTTTTTTGTTATTGTTATTGTTCTTCATCTTCATTATCATCTATTTCTCTCTTATTATTATTATTATTATTATGATTTTGTTTTGTTATTCTAGTTTCCTTATTTTTCTCGTTTCATCTTTACCTCCATTTTTTTCTTATTTTCTTATTCATGTTTTCTTCCTCTAACTTTTCTTGTTCTCTTTTACCTCCTCCTTCCTCTTCTTCTTCTTATTATTATTATTCATTTATTCTTATTTTGTTTGCTAGGCTGTTGTTGTTATTATTACAGTGTCTTCATCTACTTTTCTTTTCTTTTTATATTGTTAGTCTTGTTTTCTTCTTCTTCATATTTTTCTTGTTCTTGTGATCTCAGCTTTTTCTTATTTTCTTTCTGTATTCTTGTATTTTTTTTTTTTTTCGTCTGATTCATTTTTTGCCTAATTTTTATCCAATTTTCTTTTCTCCGTGTTCTTTTTCTTCCTCTTCCTCTTCTTATTTCTTTCATTCTTTCTTTCATTCTTCTTCTTTTTATTTTGAAGATTAAAGATTCTTGGTGCTCAGTTGCCCACTCAGAGAAGCTAAACTGTAAAAATACGTCGCTCACAATCACCGACGAATGGCAGACGGCAGAATGAACTGAATCTTCCCCCAACCATTCCTAAGGTCCTCTGCCATCTTGAAAAGGACAGATAATGGCCTTAGCTTTGACCGTGCCACGCGAACACAGAGATGATATGTTTGCGGAGGGAGTTGAAAGGTTTTATCTTCTTGAAATAATCACTCATTATGATGGACCGTGCAACTTCTTAAAATAATCACTCCTAAGTCTATATACACCAAGTCAAGTCATACGCAGGTTTGTGGGAGGAGACACGGCAGAGGCGTGGCTTATGCGTGACACTGCTTGGAGCCAAACTAGAGAATGTAGAAACAGGGATTTAGAGAAAACGAGGAAAGGCGTACTAATTTAAATCGATCACTTCATCATGCCCTCCCTCACACCCCACACCGCCGTTTGTAGGCATTGGAATTACAGTCACGCAATAGCACAATAAAAAGGCATATTTTTTCGTCAGTGACTTGCCTGAACGCACTGTGAAAGAAGGCAAGCATGCACATCCAAAGTGCACATACGGCCGCAACTTTAGTCACCCCTGAACTGGCAGGGTTTTTTTATCTTCAAGTGACGTCATCCCGCTGCTCCGCCCCCAAACCGCCCCCTGCGCGTACCGGTCGCAGTTTTGAAGCAGAGTGACTTGACTTGGTATAAATAGACTTAAGCCCCGTTCACACTGTGCCGACTCTGGGCCAAGACAACCCACGACTCTAGGGTACACGAGGTCTTGGGTGTTGATGTGAAAGGGTCGGGCATGTCTTGAAAGAGGTCTTGAGACTGCTGCGCCGACGTCGTGACGGGAGTCTGGAGTCGTGAGGGGTAGCGCAAAAAAGTATTCCATGCTAAACTTTCACGACAAGAGTCGGCAAGAGTCTGGACCAACCGTCACTTCCGGTTGAGGTCTGAGGGAGGTCTGGGGCAGTCGTGACGACTGTCGGGACCATTTCCCAAATTTTTACCGTTTCCTGTCGGCACAGTCGTCGCTGCCGAATACTTAAGAATGATGTGTCGTGACGACAGTCTTCGCCTGATGAAGGACGTTCGTGACGACTGTCGGCTCAGAAATATTGGCTAACTCTTTCGCCATCAAGAAATTTTTATTTTTATTTTGCAATCACAAGCACAATAACAACTTCTGGGCATGGTTACGTTTCGTTGGCACAAACTTGGGAGCCACACAGTACGCACGCACTCCTTTTGGCTTGATCTCTCTTGTGTTGAATGACTAAACTAGGGTTGCCACCCTGAGGTCAGAAAAATGTGGAATGCAACATCTCACTCTCCAATACGGAATGGATCCATATTTCAAGGAACGGATGGCAACCCTAAAATTTCTCGAGCATGCAATGAGTGACAGCCGCAGCACGCTGCTGGTGGAGGCGGGAGGGATCGACGTTACGTCGCGTATTTTACACGTATTTTAGGACGAACCTTTGACAAATTTTACGGGCTGGTTTTGTGTTTAACCCAAAATGCGCTCACTAGTTTTAAGATACTGAATTTTATCAGCTTGATCATTCAGATAATAAAATACCGTACGGAACAAATGCCGTTCCGTATTGGTTCAAAACGGAACGATACATTTCATTTTCGAATACAGAGCGATTCCGTATTTAAAGGAACGGCAAGGCTGCCGCCAAGACAGTCGCCAAGACAGTCACGAAGACCGTCAGGAAGACCGTCGGCCAACTCCTTGGCAACTGTCGACCAGCTAGTCGGCCAACCAGTTGACAGACAATCTGGAAGACTGTCGTCAAGACCGTCAAGACTGTCGGCCAATCGGTCGTCAGATTCGTGGTTGTCAGACGCTTACATGGCGCCATTTCAAAAATTGACCGTTGAGATTCGTCTTGAGACTAGTTGGCAGCATGCCACAGACATTCTGCCAACTAGTTGGCCGAATGTCCCAGACAGTCGGCAGTCATGGTAGCCGACACCAACTGGTTGGTAAGAGTTGGAAGGTAAAGACGGAGAAGAGAAGATGGGCAAAAAGGAGCGAAAGAAAAGAGATTACTGATGAAAAAGGAGAAAAAAGTAAGATGAAAATGGAAAGGATAGGGAACTGAAAGGAGAGACAAGGAGGTGAATATGAAAGGTACAAAAGGGAAGAAAGGCAGGGGATGAAAAAAAAATGAAAATGCAATGTTGAGAAAGGAAGATAAAAAGACTAGAAAAATTAGAAAAACAAGGCGAGGAGGAAGTAAAGAAAGAGGGAGGATTAGATATGGAGAAAGGTACATTAGAGAAGAGAGAAGAGAAAACAGGAAAGGGAGGAATGATAATATTTATGTGGAAGTGAGCAGTGAAGGAATGATAGGAAGATAAACAACAGGAGGAGCGCGAGATAAATGATACGCGCAAGAGAGGGGAAAGTAAAGGTGTTGTGCAATAGACAGGTGTATGGAAGGTAAACTTAATTAACAGGTAAATGTAAAGGTAATGGTATGTTTTGTGCCTTGCTAATGGATGGTGTGTGTTGAGTCTACCCTGCTGTACTCTCTCTCTCTCTCTCTCTCTCTCTCTCTCTCTCTCTCTCTCTCTCTCTCTCTCTCTCTCTCTCTCTCTCTCTCTCTCTCTCTCTCTCTCTCTCTCTCTCTCTCTCTCTCTCTCTCTCTCTCTCTCTCTCTCTCTCTCTCTCTCTCTCTCTCTCCTATCTTTTCTCCTCAATCTCTGCCTCCTTCCTTCCATTCTTCTCCCTATCTCCCTTCTTCCTTCCTTTTCTACTCCCTCTCTCTCTTTCCTTCATTTATTTTGTCCTTCCTCTCTCTCTCTCTCTCTCTCTCTCTCTCTCTCTCTCTCTCTCTCTCTCTCTCTCTCTCTCTCTCTCTCTCTCTCTCTCTCTCTCTCTCTCTCTCTCTCTCTCTCTCTCTCTCTCTCTTCTCAATCTCAGCCTCCTTCCTTCCTTTTCTCCTCCCTCTCTCTCCATCCTTCCTCTCTTTTCTACTCCCTATCTCCTTCCTTCCTTCTCTCCTCCCTCTCTCCTTCCCTTTCTCAGTCAGTAGTGAACAAAGGTCTGAAAAGTAATTAGCGTCCTGTTCCTTTAAGGGTTTTGTGTTAAGTAATGATTCACGTCGTTTATTAATCTTCCACGACCGTTACGATTTTGTGCGGAACGAAAACGATAAAAGGAAAAACATGGGATTAGTTTGTCCTTCATTTAGCTTTGTCATTTTCTCTTAACTCTTATTATTATTGTTTTTTTGTGTATTATCTAAGATGCAGAAGGTTAACTAATTATGTATATACTTCACCATGCAAACATAAATATTCTCTGTTTGTTTGTTTGTTTCTTTGTGTTCGTTTTCCTTTCTTTCTTTCTTTCTTTCTTTCTTTCTTTCGTTCCTTTTAGTCTTCTTTTCTTATACCTCTCTTTCTTTCTTTCTTTTTTCTCTCATTCTTTCTTTCTTTTTTTTCTTCCTTCTGTCTGTCTCTCTCTCTCTCTCTCTCTCTCTCTCTCTCTCTCTCTCTCTCTCTCTCTCTCTCTCTCTCTCTCTCTCTCTCTCTCTCTCTCTCTCTCTCTCTCTCTCTCTCTCTCTCTCTCTCTCTCTCTCTCTCTCTCTCTCTCTCTCTCTCTCTCTCTCTCTCTCTCTCTCTCTCTCTCTCTCTCTCTCTCACTCCCTCTCCCACTCCCACTCCCACTCCCTCTCCCTCTCTCCACAGTACAATTATAACGTCATTAGTCTTCGTTACTGAATGGTACTACAGAAAAACAAACAACAGACACTAAATCAAAGCCAAGTGGGATATAGTTAATGTTGGTGAGAATTTACAGTCAGGTTCGATGATAAATAGCGTCATAATGGTTTGTCCCAGCGTGTGTGTGTGTGTGTGTGTGTGTGTGTGTGTGTGTGTGTGTGTGTGAAAAAATAGGGACAGACATACAGACAGATAGGCAGACATATATACACTAGAAAATCGTCTGTCTTCATTATTTTATTTTTCCTAGATTCATTTTTCGATTCATTTCTTATTCATTTCCTCTTGTCATTTTCCTTTTTTTTCCATATCCTTAACTTTTTCCCACTATCCATAGTTACTCCTTCTCCTCCTCCTCCTCCTCCTCTTGCAAATACTAACCACTACTAACTACTAACTAACAATAACAAGGAATGATCAACTCTTTTTCACCTTCGTTACCTTGGAAATGAGACGAAGGCAGGAGAATATGATGCAGGTATTTTAACACCTGATCAATTACAGCAACGTCGATTATTCTGCGCTTTTTCTGAGCTCCAAACTAACCTGAGGAGTAGAAATAACAGTTAAGATGTTACAGCGAGGCGAGGCAGGAAAGACAGTGGTAGGATTTTTTTTTCGAAGTCATCCGCCACTGGAAAAAAAAACTACATCGTCCGTTATATCGTTGCGCTTTACTCAATCAACTTTACTAGAACACTAAAACACAAGCATAACATATCAACATCCATTTAGCTGTTCTTAGGCATTGCAGGAATTATTGATCTTTTTACAGTGGATCTATTTTTTAGTCTATCACCTAGACCAGAAACACTGACTAAACTAAACCTTCCACATGTATGTATAGCGAATGATAACGATAAGGAGAAGGAAAAAGTTAAGAAAAAATGAATAAAATAAGAAATCTATGAAAAAAATGGAAACAGATGATTTTTTTTAGTCTGTCTGTCTGTCTGTTTCTGTGTCTGTCTCTGTTTGTTTTGAAGGCACTAAAGAACCTGACGAACTCCCTAAATAAAAACAAAAACAAAAAACAGGCAGCCTTGTTATGTAAGGATACTGGATTTATCTCGCCTGGTCTTCCATGATTCCACGTTTCTTCTTCCCCTTCTCCTCCTCCTCCTCCTCCTCCTGTCTTGTCCGCCACACACACACATTCCTTTTCTTCCTTATTTGACATTCATCCGAGCGGGCGATTGTGCGGCAGCCCACTGAGACACGGAAATGGCCCTCTCTCTCTCTCTCTCTCTCTCTCTCTCTCTCTCTCTCTCTCTCTCTCTCTCTCTCTCTCTCTCTCTCTCTCTCTCTCTCTCTCTCTCTCTCTCTCTCTCTCTCTCTCTCTCTCTCTCTCTCTCTCTCTCTCTCTCTCTCTCTCTCTCTCTCTCTCTCTCTCTCTCTCTCTCTCTCTCTCTCTCTCTCTCTCTCTCTCTCTCTCTCTCTCTCTCTCTCTCTCTCTCTCTCTCTCTCTCTCTCTCTCTCTCTCTCTCTCTCTCTCTCTCTCTCTCTCTCTCTCTCTCTCCCTATCTCTCTCTCTCTCTCTCTCTCTCTCTCTCTCTCTCTCTCTCTCTCTCTCTCTCTCTCTCTCTCTCTCTCTCTCTCTCTCTCTCTCTCTCTCTCTCTCTCCACACACACACACACACACACACACACACACACACACACACACACACACCCCGACCCCCCCTCCACCCCCCCCCCCCCTCAACAAACTAATACACACACACAAAAGAATACCTTTACATATTGATTTTGCTCTTTCTTGCTTCCCATTACTTCCTTTTCTCCCTCTTCCCACTTTACTTTCTCTCCTTCTTCCTCTTTTCTCCTTTGTTACAGTTATTATCCCTCCCTCTTTTTTATTCTCATTAACTATCTTTATTTTCATCTTTTTTTTCCCCTTATCCAATTTTGCTATGCCTCTTTTCTTACTTCCCTTTATTCTATCTCTATGTTCCCTCAGTTTCCTTTCCATCTTTCTTTTCTACAGTTTTCATAATCCTCCCTTTTTATCCTATTGGTCTTCCTTCCTATCCCTTCAATTATCCCTTCTCTTCTTTCTCTTCCCCTTTTTTCTCTTAATCTTATATCTAACCTCATTTCTCCCTTCCCCTTATCCTTAATTTTCTCTCTCTTATCACGTACGAACTCTTCCTCAACCAGCTATCCTTTAACTCTCTCTTCTCTTCGCTTCCTTTCTCTTAACCTTCAATATGAACCCTCCATTTTCTCTTCTCCGCCTCCTAACCTTTCTTCCTCATCACTTCCGAAACTCTTCCTCAACCAACCATTCCTTGCAGGAGTAGCACACTTCCCTCCTTAACCCATACACTTAACCCAACCCTTCCCTTCCCTCCCCTTCCTTTCCCTTCCCTTCCCTTCCCTGGCATTCCCTTCACCTCGCTCCCTTTAGCTTCCATCAGAGGAGTCGTTGGGAGCGATCATAGGACACATAAGACCCTTATTAAACCATCTACTTATTCCATTTTCGCCATAACCTTCGGTGAACGGCTCTTGGGCGGCAGCTGGCTAATGGGGAGACGGTGAAGGTTAAAGAAAAGGCAGGAATGGGATAATAGGAGCAGGAATGAATGGGATATGATGGGAATGGAAGGAGGTATTAGTGGGAGGGAGAGAGGGGTGAGAGAGGGTGGAGAGAGAGGAGAGATAGCGGAGAGAGAGAGACAGAGGCAGACACACACAAACGCAGACAGACAGACAGACAGAAAGAAAGACAGTGATAAGTGGTAAAGGGAGGAAGAGATGGAGGAAGGTACTAAGAGAAGGAGAAAGAAGAAGAGGAGGAAGAGAAGGAGGAGGGAAACAGATGCATGAAACCAATAAGTAGGAAGGAGAAGGAGAGGGGAAGTGAAACAGACGAGCAACTCTGTAGAAGAAAGAGGAGGAGGAGGAGGAGGAGGAGAGAAGGGAAAGAAGAGAAAGACGAAAGGATTGAGGAGGAAAAGGGAAGCGAGAGAGAAGGGAAACAGATTGAAGAATGAGGTTAATAAGGAGGAAGAATGGAGGGGAAGAGCGAAACGACCGGATAAGTTTATAGTAGAAGAATGAATTGAAGTAGGAGGAGGAGGAGGAGGAGGAGGAGAAGGAAGAAGAGGAAAAAAAGAAGGAAGAAGGGGAGTGGAGGAAAAGGAAGGTGTGGCCGGAAGAAGACAGGAAGAGGCAATGATAGAAGACAGAGGAAAATGAAGAAGATGGAAAATGAATGAACAGAGCAGCAGAAGACGAAGTTGGTAAAAAAAAAATTCCTAGTAGCAAATCCTAAAACGAAAAAGATATGAGATGCTGAAGATAGCGCGGGCAAGGGAAAAGGAATAACAAGGGTCTCCGGAAAAGGGACACGAAGAATGGTGGATTAAGATGCAGAATGTAAAGATCTCGGGTTCAGGAGGGAGAGCCTGAAGGATGGAGGGTTAAGCGAAGTGATTGGGAGAGATAGAACAGAATGGGATGGGAAGTGACGGGACGCAATGGGATGTGACGGGTAGGGAAATGAAGAGAAGCGAAGGGAACGTAAAGGAATGAAAAGGAAGAGAAAGGAACTAAATTTAACTGCATGAAAGAAGAATAAGGATGGAGGGTTAAGCGAAGTGATTGGGAGAGATAGAACAGAATGGGATGGGAAGTGACGGGACGCAATGGGATGTGACGGGTAGGGAAATGAAGAGAAGCGAAGGGAACATAAAGGAATGAAAAGGAAGAGAAAGGAACGAAATCTAACTGCATGAACGAAGAATAAGGAGGAAAAATAGAAGGAGAGTGAAGAAAAAGACGAGGAAAGGAAGCAATGCCAATATTGATAAAGAAACTAAAATTAAATCTGAAAGGTGAACGTTGCTAGAACATACTACTTTAGGAAAGAAAATGTGAAAAATAAAATATCTATAAAAGTGATATAAAGAATCTTCAATTATGAACAAACAAGAAAAAAAGCTTAAAAGGAAGGGGATAATTAGTGAGGTTACTGGAAATGGAAAGAAGGATAGTGAAGAAAAGCTGTAGACTGGAAAAGGTGGGGCCGTTACACCCAAGGACGAAGAAGGAGAGGAAAGCTGAGTAGACGAACAACTGTGTGGAAGAAAAGGAGAAGGAAAAAAGAGGGAAGAAGAGGAAGACGAAAGGGTGAGGAGGAAAAGGGAAGCGAAAGAGAAGGAAACAGATTGCTGAAGGAGATGATACATTGGAAGAAAGAGGTATTTTGGTGGAGAGAAAGGAGGAACACGACCGCAAAAGTGCAAGAAAGCAGGAAAAACAACATAGAATAGCAACATAAAACAGACCAAGGGAAAAAGTAATAGCGAGAAAAACAAAATAAAATTAATGAAGAAGCAAAATAAACACGAAAACAGCAAGAAGGATAAGAAAAGAGAATGAAAAACAGCACCAGAGAAAAGGACACGAACGCGAAGGGGCAGAAAAAGAGTGAAAACAACATAGAAAATTGGCAGATAAAGAATCACCAGAAAAAAAATAGCGAAACAAAGATGACTTACTTTATGAAGATGAAAAAAACACTAAAACAGCAAAGTAGGTTAAGAAAAGAGATATAAAAAACAACAACAGGAAAATGACAAGTGCGCAGGTAGTGAGAGAAGGAAGGAAGGAAGGACTCTCAAGGGACGTGTTGGGTGATAAGAGGAGGCGGGAAACAAGAACATCCGGGTAATAGAAAACCAAGGCACGTACAGGTGTTTTATGAGGAGAGAGGCAGCCAGGTCCTTTCCTCTCCTCTGTTCCCCTATACCCTTCACCTGCGCCTCCCTGCCTCTCACTTGTCTCCTATTATTTTGTCTTATCTTTATGCTATATATTTTCCTCTCTTTTTTTTTTTTTATACGACTTAGCTTTCTTCTATTTGTCCTTTCTGCTCTTCTTTGTTTTCCTCTTCTTTTCGAATCTACTTTTATATTTTCGTTTTTTGTTTGTTTTTGGTAGTTTTTGTTCCTTTCCGTGCCCACTTTTTCATTTTACTATCTCTTATTAATTATTTTTTTCTAACTTTTCTTATTTACTTCTTCCTGACATCAAACTTATTCTTCCTTCCATCCCCTTCTATTTACGTTTGTCTTTTTGCTAGTTTCTTCGACCTTTCCTTGCCCAGATTTTCATTTTTACTTTCTTTTATAGTTTTTTTTCTAACTTTTCTTATTTACTTCTTCCTGACGCCAAACTTATTCTTCCTTCCATCCCCTTCTATTTACGTATCATTGCCTTTTGTTTACTCCTTCACCTCTTCATCCCTAATACATGTCTTTCTTATTGCCCACCATTTCCCCTTCAGTCTACCCCATCAACCATGTCCCATCCCCACAGCCCATCATGTTTCCCCACTGCGTCCTTACCCGCCTCGCTTGCCTTCCCTTCACTCCCCCTCCTGACAGCCGTCCGTCCCCTGTGCCGTCACGCCGTCGTTGTGAAACCTAAGTGACGCCTCGCAGCCACCACCAGTCCACGCCCACGTCCCGGACTCGAAACTCATTAGCGCTGGCCGGACAGAGACAGGTGTGTGTTGGGGGGGAGAGGGGTGTTAGGTGAAGAGAAACGAGAAGGGTTGTGTTCCTGCTTACGTCAACTCTAGCTTCATGGTGGTAATTTCAATTCGACAGTATAAAGAACTTCGATTAATTTATCCTTTTGTTTGCTGTGCGAATTATAATGTAGGGTGGCTGCTTCCTTCAACCAAAACCTCATTATTTCCATTACTGCCCTTCGACAATTAAACTTTCTCCATTTACTCCCCTTATTTCGTGATTGCTTTCTTTGTTTGCTTTTTGAAGTGTGGGATTATACGCTTAATCTGACCACAACTCCTTCACAGTAATTTCAACTATTGCTTCTACCCCTTTGCCTATACCAATTACGTTTAATGTTTGTTTGTTCTTTGCAGTTCCTTCCTCTAGCAGAAGATTTCTTATTTCCTCTTTTGTTTGGTATTGCAATATTTTCTACAGTTCTCTTTATCTATATACCCAACTGAATTAAGATGCCAACCACTACTTTCTGGCAATGAAGGATCCATATTTCTTTTGGGGTTTGCTATCTTATTATTATTTTCCTTTCTAAAAGCTGGGCGTCCTTTATCTAGTCAACTGAATGAAGACGCTGCGTGATCGAGAGTGATTAAAAGTGACGACCTAAAACAAGACGAAGATGAATGAAGATAATCTCAAATCCAGCCTCGTCTCGCCCTGCCTATCCCTCCCTGCCTGGCCCTACCCTTCCCTGTCCGTCCCCTACCCTGCCAGCCTTCCCTTTCGTGGTCAGAGGGAAAATAAAAAGAGAGAAGGGAGGGGGGAGAAATAAGAAGATAATAAGATAAGCCGTTCATCTGTCGCAGTAGGAAAACAAATTCTGGAAACTTAGTGAAAGCCTTGCGTATGATTTATTACCGGACGTGGAAGAAAGTTCGGAGAGAAAATTTGTAGCGGACTGTGGCGCGGCGTTTCCCGTGATGGGCGAAGCGTCTGGACCTGTGCTGGGTAAGGCGTGTGTTGGATAAGAGGGGGGAAGGGAGGAAGGGATGATGTACGTGTGTGTGGGTGTGTGTGTGTGTGTGTGTGTGTGTGTGTGTGTGTGTGTGTGTGTGTTGGATAAGGAGGGGAGGGAGGGATGATATACGTGTGTGTGTGTGTGTGTGTGTGTGTGTGTGTGTGTTGATAGGTATAGTTCCTTGATGGGTTACGTTTCAAGTGTTTTCCTTCACTTACTCCTTCAAAGTCCATATTCAACTCTATTTTATTTTACTTCACTTTTCCTTTAGTCCTATCATTCACCTTTCCATTCCCCTCTCTACTCACATTAACCCATCAACAACTTCCATTCTTAATAGATAATTGCTAAAAAAACCCCATCCCAGCTACCCCCAAGTAAACATCTCACTCAAACACAACCAATAAATCTAACCCAAATAAAGGAAACTAATCTAACGTTGTGAAAATGCTCCACTGAACGCCACCAAAGTCACACAATCGTAGACCCTTCGCTCATTATTCAATTAATGGAGGATTGATTTCAGCAGTCCAGAATTCGTGGAAGACTGCATTGTAAAGTCAGTTATGCCGGACGCGAGCTCTGAAATGCCTTGTGGATTTGCTGCCTAATAACTGGACGCCGATATTACGAAACAGCGATGGAAAATTAATGCTTTCCCGGAAGATCTGAGTTACCGCATCGAGTCTACCGCCAAGTCTCGTTCCGCTCCCCGCCCGAATATGCCTCGCCTCGCTCGCCTCTCTCGCCCTCCATCCCACCCGTCCCGTCTACCCCAGGAACCCCGTCGATGGCTAGATGATGAATGGACGAGCTGCTGCATCAATTAATCGCTCACTAAACGGGTCAATAAGTCATAACAAGGCGGCGGAGCTCACGTGCAGTACGGATATTAATAATGGAACAAAGACGTGAAAAATAGGGGAATCATTAAGCCGGGGAATCCATTAATTACAACAGAGGAAGTGAGGGAGTGGAAGGAGAGGAGTGGTAGAGGATAATATGAATAAACTGGATAAGAACTACGATTTCACTGATCAAAGGGGAGAAATACTAAATGCGTGACGTGAATAAAATAATGAATAAATGAATCAGGCAATTGACGAATGGATAAATGAAATGAATGGCGGGAAATTGAGCAATGAAATGGACAAGATAAATCAAAGAAAGAGGATCAGGCAGCAAGCATCATCTTCTTCCTTCTTCTTCTCCTCCTCCTCCTCCTCCTCTTCTACTTCCTCCTCGAGTCAAGACCCTGAAGTGACCTCGGTAAAGCATTTCGAAGAGCAGTGACATGAAAGACTTGACAAGACTTCGTACCCTTCATATATGTCTGGTCAGAACCATCTCTCTCTCTCTCTCTCTCTCTCTCTCTCTCTCTCTCTCTCTCTCTCTCTCTCTCTCTCTCTCTCTCTCTCTCTCTCTCTCTCTCTCTCTCTCTCTCTCTCTCTCTCTCTCTCTCTCTCTCATTACGTAATCACCTGATAAATCTAGGTGTGATAAAAAGGCTTCAGGAGGCAACACGCCGCTCGAGACATTAAGTTCCGGCGCGAGTCAAGTTATTCCTCGTTAGCTATGATGATGAGGGATAATGACGCTGGCAGGGCAGATGGAGCAGTAATTCATGAACAAGAAAGCCAGAAAACAGGAAAGGAAGTGCAAAGAGAGAGGGGAGATTAAGTGAAAAACTTGGGTGATGAAGGTGAAAGATGGAGGTCAGAAAGGAAATAGGAAAGGACGAGGGAGAGAAGGAGAGACTGGGAGGAGTAAGAGGGGGAGAGAAGGCACTGGGAGAGGACGTTGTAGAGGGAGAGAGAGGGGAAGAAAGAGATAGACAAAAAAACTTGGGAGATGAAGATGGAGGATAATTCGAGGAAGAAAGCCAAAAGGGTACAGGAAAGGAAGAAGACAAGGAGAGAGAGGGAGTAGGAAGAGAGGGAGAAAAGAAACTTGGAAAGGAAGTGGAAGAGAGAGAGAAAGAAAGGAAAACTGGGTGATGAAGATGGGGACGTTAATTCATGAAGAAAAAAGTCAGAAAGGAAACAGGAAAGGATGAGAGAAAACGAGAGAGAAGAGAATGACAGAAAAAAAGAAACTTGGGTGATGTAGATGGGGTCTTGATAGGAGGGCAAACGAAAGGGAAAGTCCTCACAACTGGCCGTCTCCTCGCCTCACCTGACAACTCACTCACGACGCAATTAACAAGACTGATCGCTGTGAGACTTCCCTTTAAATCGAGAGGCGTGATCGAATAATTGTAGTTTGGGGAGAATGGTTATCCAGCCTCGAACTCGCTGCTGTCGTCTTCCTGTTGTATTGCTATTTTTCCTCCTGATGTCCCTTCCCTCTTCTCTCTCTCACATCTTTTCCAATCCTTTCTGTCTATTCCTACTTTGAAACTACTACTTCTATTTCTTGTCTTCTTATCTCCGCGTATCTATTCAACCCCGTTTTCTCTTCCATTTATCTTTCCTTCTTTCTCTTCTTCTCCTATCTTTTTCTTGCACATTTCTTCTCACTTCTTCTTCTTGTCCATTCTCATACCTATCTAATCTGTTGAAAGGAAAGTATGTATGAAAAGAACATGTCTGAACAGAAAAGGTGAAACAAAAGGGACAGAGAAAAAAGTCGTGTTGAAATAGGTGTATAAAAAAGAAAAAAAGGAAAGGAAAAGGAAAAGAGAAAGTTTAAAATAAGGGCGAGGCTGGAGGGGAGTCTGGATCTGGATAACACGCATATAAAGAATAACAAAAGGGAAGATATAAAAAGATGCGTAGAAATAAGGTATATAAAAAAGAAAAAAGGAAAGGAAAAAGAAAAGAGAAAGTTTATAACAAGGGCGAGGCTGGAGGGGAGTCTGGATCTGGATAACACGCATATAAAATAAATAACAAAAGGAAAGATATAAAAAGATGCGTAGAAATAAGGATATAAAGAGAGAAAAAAATAAAGTAAAAAAGGGATAACAGGAGAAACAGAAATATTATATATAAAAAGAACGCTACTGAAGAGGAAGAGAAAAACAAAATCGTGTAGAGAAAAGTAGAAAAGAAAAAAGAAAAAGAAAAATCTATAAAAAGGCGATACTGAAGAGGAAAATTGAAACAAAAGGGAAAGAAAAAATATCATGTAGAAATAATTATATAAAGAAGAAAAAAAGAAAGGAAAAAGAAGAAAAGGTTAAAGGAAAATGTATATAAAAAATGACGTAACGGAGGAGGAAGGATGAAACAAAATGGAAAAAAAATGATGTGTAGAAATAAAATTGCTTGCCGTCCCTCTCTCAGCTCTGGTATGTGGTGGTCGGTTGCTTTAATTTTTCCATCTTCATTTCTTGCTTTTATATCCGACTCGATTCTATTCTACTGCGCCGCCGCCCGTCCTGCATCACTGTTCTGTTTGCCGACGTCCACTTCCTTCTTCCTTCCCTCTGTCATCCATCTTCCCCCCTTATGATGCGTCTCCTCACTCTTCCTTCCTTCCTTCCTAACTTCGTTCACCTCCCATCGTTCACCATTATTTTCCAGATTCTTTTATCTTCAATGCTCTGTCTGTCTCTCTGTCTGTGTCTGTCTGTCTGTGTATGTCTGTTTATCTATCTATCTATGATCCATCTATCTATCTACCGACCTATCTTTCTTTAAATACAACTATCTACACATCTATCACTTTCATTTTCCTCCCTATTCCCAAGTGCGTGGAATGATTACAAATGATTTTCATATTTAACACAACTCTACGGATCAGAGACAGTCACATTTCATTAATAATCTATATTTCTGATGACAAAACTCTTGGGAGTAGTGTTTCAAGAAAATATGGGGATGACAAAGCAAGTAGGTATATAATATCCAGTATAAATAAACTGTTTGACTCAATGAATGTAGTTTAGAACCATACTTGCATAGATCGCTGAAAAAAAATAATACAGTGTAAAAACAAGAAATGTAGAAAAACGAATCAATCATATAGAGAAAAAATATTTTCATATAAATCAGTTAGAAGATGAAAGCATAAGCAATTACATATACATTTTCCATGTCCCAGTCTTGTTATTAATAAAATAAATTACAAATACTATGAGGAAAATATATATGTAACGTGTAAGGTTTAAAGCTATGGAAGCAACAGAAGCAGTAATGTCTCTCGAATATAATATCAAACTCCATGATCTTGTATCATTACGATTTACTTCTGACTTCTGATGTTCACTATAAATACTGTCAAAACAATAGCATCCATTACAAGATAATACTTGAAGAACGACAACTTTATAAATGAAACCTAATCTCAACCACCACCACCACCACCTCCACCGGCACGACCACAACTACAACAACCATTACCTTCCTAGGAGCTGCAGTACTGCCCAGGCGTTAACAGAGCTGAGCAGGTACTCATACAGTTGACGAGACATCAACCCAAGACGCAAACAGGATTACAGGAGTCTATTTACCATTATGCAAAGGAGAATATGTGCTCTCTCTCTCTCTCTCTCTCTCTCTCTCTCTCTCTCTCTCTCTCTCTCTCTCTCTCTCTCTCTCTCTCTCTCTCTCTCTCTCTCTCTCTCTCTCTCTCTCTCTCTCTCGCTCTCTCTCTCTCTCTCTCTCTCTCTCTCTCTCTCTCTCTCTCTCTCTCTCTCTCTCTCTCTCTCTCTCCTCCTCCTCAGCACCTTCCTCTCTCTCTCTCTCTCTCTCACTCTCTCTCTCTCTCTCTATCTCTCTCTCTCTCTCTATCTCTCGCTCTCTCTCTCTCTCTCTCTCTCTCTCTCTCTCTCTCTCTCTCTCTCTCTCTCTCTCTCTCTCTCTCTCTCTCTCTCTCTCTCTCTCTCTCTCTCTCTCTCTCTCTCTCTCTCTCTCTCTCTCTCTCTCTCTCTGACATATGCCATGAAAAACAAGAGACTAACTAATATATCATAATGCTAAGCGGATGTTTTCCCAGCTGACGTGACATTTAACAGTTCAAAAAATACATATATAATAAAACAAGGATTCATAGTTATTATTCTGACACGCTTTATGTTTCTGTGTGTGTGTGTGTGTGTTTGTGTGTGTGTGTGTGTGTGTGTGTGTGTGTGTGTGTGTGTGTGTGTGTGTGTGTGTGTGTGTGTGTGTGTGTGTGTGTGTGTGTGTGTGTGTGTGTGTGTGTGTGTGTGTGTGTGTGTGTGTGTGTGTGTGTGTGTGTGTGTGTGTGTGTGTGTGTGTGTGTGTGTGTGTGTGTGTGTGATACAACGTTTTCTTTTCATATATAATATAAACTTCTATCTTTGACCTTTGAATCTTCTAACAATATAATAACACAATGATAAAGTCATAACGAATGTCTGACAGGTTTTTCGTTAACACCAGAAAACATATCTGAATCTCAAATTTTAATTCTCAAACCTTAATCTGAAACAAACAAACAAAAGCACACACGCAATAAACAGCAAGAATCGTAAAGCTGAACAACACACACACACACACACACACACACACACACACACACACACACACACACACACACACACACACACACACACACACACACACACACAGACAAACCCACAAACACACACACACACAGACACACACGTGGACACTACTACCATCTTAAGCCTGCTATGGCCGTCAACAGGTTTCCAGCCAATCATATTCTCCGACTGACTGATAAACAACCCTCTAAGCCAGTCACGTGCCGGCTTCCCAAAGTATACAGACCCGAGCACCAATCACAACACGATGCTCCCCTGACGTACTGAAGACCTACATAAATCAGGAGTCCCTCGAGCCAGACAGGTATCCCATGCACCCAATCAGCAGAATAAAAAATGAAAACAGAAAAGAAAAGTAACAATTGAAATTCGTGAATCGTAGAAGTGTAAACGTTGAGTAATTTTTTCTAAAACAATCATAACGCAAAAAAAATGTTTACACTAGTTCTCAAGATATGAATATTTATGCATTGTTCTTGCGGATGAATAATAAACTATATGCTAAAACGTAAACGCTTATAAAAACAGCAAACAAAAATATGCATAGATTATCATGAGAAAGGAAAGCATAAATTATAAAAGATTTTTTTTTATATAATTTTTCTATATCATTTTTATATTTTTACATTTTTCTATATCATATTTTTCTATAGCATTTTTTTATATCATTTTTCTATATATTTTATTATTATTATTATTATTATTATTATTATTATTATTATTATTATTATTATTATTATTATTATTATTATTATTATTATTATTATTATTATTATTATTATTATTATTATTATTATTACTATTATTATTGTGTGTTGTGTGTGTGTGTGTGTATTATTATCATGAGAACGGAAAAGCATAAATTATAATAGCTTTTTTCTATATCATTTTCGTGTGAAAGCAGAATGTTGCAAGATTTTTTTCTATTTTGTTTTCACCTTGATATTCCATTTATTTCATTTATCTAATCTCCATAACATACAAAAAAAATTCCGAAACAATGATTGCGAGTCAAGTAAGATTCCCACGTATTTTCTGATCTCTTTGTTCCGAACACATAAGCCGATTAGTAATGATGGAACCTAATGATATAATATTTAAACTCAGAATATCCAAGAGCCAAGATAAATATATTCTTCAAACAATGGCCAAGAAAGTAAACAGAATGACACAAGAAGAGGAAAAGGAAATATATATTCAATCAGAGAAAATTCAATAATAAGATATCTATATTATCTTAGGACGACGCAAAAAGTAAAAATAAGAAGAAACAAGAAAACAAGACTAGAAAACGAGAAAAGAAGAAAAGAAAATAAGGAGGAGGAGGAGGAGGAGGAATCGTTAGGTTTGATGAGATAAGCATAGAAAGAAAAAAGCTAATGTCTCGTCCTCTCTCTCTCTCTCTCTCTCTCTCTCTCTCTCTCTCTCTCTCTCTCTCTCTCTCTCTCTCTCTCTCTCTCTCTCTCTCTCTCTCTCTCTCTCTCTCTCTCTCTCTCTCTCTCTCTCTCTCTCTCTCTCTCTCTCTCTCTCTCTCTCTCTCTCTCTCTCTCTCATCTATATTGCTCTCTCTGTCTTAGTTACTTGATTATTCCTTTCTCTCTCTCTCTCTCTCTCTCTCTCTCTCTCTCTCTCTCTCTCTCTCTCTCTCTCTCTCTCTCTCTCTCTCTCTCTCTCTCTCTCTCTCTCTCTCTCTCTCTCTCTCTCTCTCTCTCTCTCTCTCTCTCTCTTCCACCCACATTCATCTCTTTCATCGTTCTCTTTCCTTTCCTCCTCTTCGTGCTTCTCCTCCTCCTCCTCCTCCTCCTTTATTTAGTCTTACTCTTATTTATATTATTATTTTCTCATTTCTTTCTTATTTTAAATCGTTCTCTTCCGCCCCCTCCCCTCCTCCTCCTTCTCCTCCTATCTCAAAAAGAGTTGCTTCAGTCTGTTGGAAAGAGCTTACACCGGGTTTCCATAGGGACGCAAAGTGTAAGTGTTTATACTACAATGTACACCATAGTAAGATAGATAGATAAGAAAAGACAAGAAAATATGGAACACTTTCTTAGGGATCCCATCGCAAGCAGCTGGGTGTTGAGGGGACATTTTGGTGGTGGTGGCTGTCGGTTTGGTGGAGAGTGGCAGCCTGTTCCCTCACACTGGTTACAGCTTCTCCTGCTACTGTCTCTACCCCGCTGCCTTGTGTTCCTTGCTTAATTCTTCCCGTACGGCGCGGGCCACCTTCTTCATTATTCTTTTCAGTTGTTTCTTCGCCACTTTTCCATTCCTTCTTGTGTTGGCGTCCTTGTCCATCACGGGTATGATCGAGACTGTCCGTTCACGGACTATTCTCTCTTGTATGGTGATGATAAACTTCAATTCAGTTTTGTCCGTTTCTTCATCTCCAGTAACTTGATTTTCCTGATTTTCTGTAGCATCTTCATGAAACAACCTTCCGTTGATTGACAACTTTTCTTCTGTTACGGAAGGAGTAATCTTTTCAATAACTGTCTCATTTCTCACAGCGGGAACCTTTTCCTCTGTTACAACAGGGACTTCTTCTTTCTCTTTAGAAACAGTGACAATCTCTTCTGTAACCGAAGGGGCAGCCTGTTCAGTACCCTTCTTTTTTATCACAACAGGAACTTTTCCTTCTGTCGCCGTAGGGGCAGCCTGTTCAATAGCCCTTTCTTGTGGGGCAACCCTTTCAATAACCCTTTCTTGTGGAACATTCTGTTCAGTAACCCTTTCTTGTGGGGCATTCTGTTCAAAATCCCTTTCTTGTGGGGCAACCCTTTCAATAACCCTTTCTTGTGGGGCCTGCTGATCAATAACCCTTTCTTGTGGGGCATTCTGTTCAATAACCCTTTCTTGTGGGGCATTCTGTTCAATAACCCTTTCTTGTGGGGCATTCTGTTCAATAACCCTTTCTTGTGGGGCATTCTGTTCAATAACCCTTTCTTGTGGGGCATTCTGTTCAATAACCCTTTCTTGTGGGGCATTCTGTTCAATAACCCTTTCTTGTGGGGCATTCTGTTCAATAACCCTTTCTTGTGGGGCATTCTGTTCAATAACCCTTTCTTGTGGGGCATTCTGTTCAATAACCCTTTCTTGTGGGACATTCTGTTCAATAACCCTTTCTTGTGGGACATTCTGTTCAATAACCCTTTCTTGTGGGGCATTCTGTTCAATAACCCCTTCTTGTGGGACATTCTGTTCAATAACCCTTTCTTGTGGGACATTCTGTTCAATAACCCTTTCTTGTGGACATTCTGCTCAATAACCCTTTCTTGTGTCAAACAGGGAACTTTTCTTCTGTCGTCGAAGGGCAACTTTTCAACAACCTCCTGTTGAAGGAATACCGGAACTTTTCCTTCTGTCACCGAGGGATAATCATTTCAATAACCTTCTTCTCCTCTGCCGCGAGAGGAAGTTCTGCTTCCTTAGAGACACTTACGATCTCCTGTGTCACCGAAGGGCAGCCTGCTCAACAACCTTCTCCTTTGTCACAACGGGGAGTTTTCTTCCGTCACCGAGGGCACAACCTTTTCAAAACTTTCTCTTCTTTAACAACGTGGACTTTTCCTTCCGTCACCGTAGAGGGAATCTTTTCAGCAACGGTCTGATTTGTCACAACGGGGACCTTTTCTGCTACCACCGAAAGGGTAACGGGTTTAACAACTCGAGTCACAACAGGTCTTTCCTTCTCCCAGCGAGGGCACCTCCTTTCTAACCCCCGTCGCCGGCGTCACAGCAGGGACTGTCTTTACAACAACATTACCGTCCTGAGTGATAGGCGTAGTATTTGTTTCTTCAGCCTTTGCTTTTCTTCCTTCATCTTGTTTTCACGTCATCAACGGTGTTTCAAGTCATCAATTGTTTCATTAAGATGTTTTTCGTTACGAGCCTCTTTGATGTCGCTATTACACATTCTTTTCGACTTCTTTTTTAATTACAGTTTCTTTCTCGACATCTTTTCCATCACTCTTCTCTGTAATATTCTTCTTCTCCACAGATGTCACTTTCGTGCTTTCCTGTGAAGGTAGAAGTTCTTCTTTCTCTTTCACAACAATTTCATTCCTTATATTGCTGGGCAGAATCTCATTTCTTTGCTCTGTTCGTTCTGCCTTCTGAAGTCCATCATCCTTCTCTGTAACATTCCTCTCCTCCACAGATGTCACTTTCGTGCTTTCCTGTGAAGGTAGAAGATCTTCTTTCTCTTTCACAACAACATCATTCGTTATATTGCTGGGCAGAATCTCCTTTCTTTGCTCTGTTCGTTCTGCCTCATGAAGTCCATCATCCTTCTCTGTAACATTCATCTCCTCCACAGATGTCACTTTCGTACTATCCTGTGAAGGTAGAAGTTCTTCCTTCTCTTTCACAACAACTTCATTCGTTATATTGCTGGGCACAATCTCTTTTCTTTGCTCTGTTCGTTTTGATTCGGTTTTCACTGTTTCACTCTCGGTCACAGATTTTTCACCCAGTTGTTTACCGTCCTCATCT